>NW_005434551.1:68316-146326 GCF_000315625.1 Guillardia theta CCMP2712
TCCTCTCCTCTCCTCTCCTCTCCTCTCCTCTCCTCTCTGCTCCCGTTTTCTTCTCAGTTCCTTTCTCATACACTTTCCCAACTCCTCCTATCCTTCATCCCTCCTCTTCTCTTCCCCTCCCACTTCCTGTGACTCTTCTCAAGGATTTTTCGTATCACCATCCTCGATGCTCGAGGAGCGGCTCCTCCGGTCCTCGACATCCTGACCGTCCGAGTTCGCCCCTGCGTCTCCTACAACGTCATCTCAGGATACTGCGAGGAGAACTTCGACTACTGCGCGCAATGCGCCTGCTGCCTCGGAGATATCAGAACATCGCCGCGCACCAGCGCTCCTATCGTTGCCTCATCGCCGACTCTTATCGGAGACTTTGGGCCCTGTGCTATCTACATCATCAACATCACAGCGTTCGATCCCGGCCAGGACGACAGCATCCTCAATGAAGGAGACGCGATCATGGTGTTCTTCTCCGAGACGACCGACCGAGCATGTGGCAAGCTCTACAAGAACTCGACCTGTCTCGACCGACGCATGTCAAAGTCTCAAGTTGACGCGTTCCTCTCCTTCTCGCAGACCATCGGCCTTGACTACGAGGCTGTGTGGGTAGACGGGAGCAGGCTACGGATCAACGTCCTCAACGCTACAGGAGGAGTTGCCGTCCCTTCCCGCCTTGTCATCTCTATCCCTGCCTCCTCCAACCTCAGGAATTATCCTCCCAACTGCCTCCCCCGCAATGTCAGTAGCCTTCGTCCTCCCCGCCTTTCCTCCTTCCTCCTCCTTCCTCCTCCTCCTCCCCCTCCTCCTCCTCCTCCTCCTCCCCTTGCTTCTTCCTCGTCCTCGTCCTCGTCCTCGTCCTCGTCCTCGTCTACCCTCTCCTCCTCCCTTCGATCATCCTCGTCGCTGATCTCCTTCCCACAGATAGATTCTCCGACGCTGCGGGGGAATTGGGGCCAGCCAGCACCATTCATCCTCAACTTTACAGCAGCAAGTGGCGGCAACGACTCTGTCTACGGCAACGAGGACAAACTCATCATCGACCTGTGCGTTCCCATCCGTCGTTACGTTTGTGCAGGAACCAATCAATTCCAGTTGCCCCTGGGGGTACCTCTCCCCAAGAGCACAGTCCTGAAGATGTTCTCCTTCTCTCAGGAGCTGGGAACAGACTTTCAAGGGCAGTGGGAGACTGACAGGCGTTTCGTTGTCACTGTGCTGAACTCCTCCCAGTCGCTTCCTCCCCAAGTCTACCAACTGACCGTCTCCGTGCTACATGAAGGAAGCTGCACCTGCGACGATAGCCTGTGTACCTCCTACACCTGCGGAGCCAGCGGTTTCTTCCTCCGTGATACGGCCCAGAAATCGATCTTCTCGTCCTCAGTATCGAGGGGGATAAGGGGGGGCTGGGGAAACAACTCCTTGAGAATCATTGACCTTGAAGCAAGGGACGCCTCTGGCAACAACATGCAGCTCGAACCGTACAAGTCTTATCAGGCAGGAGACACGATCACCGTTACCTTCAGCGGGCCAACGAACTATGGGTGATACTACCTCCTCTCCTCTTCTTCATATCCCTTCCTTACTCTATGTTTCCCTTCCTCCTTGTATCCCCTCCTTCCTTTTCCTCTGTACCTCTCCTCCCCCTGACCCCTTTCACCACAGGAGGGGCCCCCCAGGCTGCGTACTCGATCAGGAGCCATGGCCAGGAGAGCAGCAAACGGCAAACTTTACCTGCAGCACAAACTCTCCCTCTTTCCTCTCCAGAGACGATCTGCTCGGTCTCTTCACGTTCTCCCAGTCACTAGGGGCGAATTTCTCCGGCCGATGGCTCTCCCGCTCCATTCTCATCATCACCGTCCACAACGTCTCCCTTGCTTCCCCCCCGGGGATCGGCCGCCTCTTCCTCCTCACCAAGGCAGCTGGCGACCTCCGCAACTTCCCGGTCGCCTCCTTCCCAGCTGAGATCTCCTCTCCTCCTCTTCGAGGGGCGTTCGGCCCTTCCTCCGTCCGAATCGTTCGAATGCTCGCGCGAGATCCCACCAATAAGGACGAGCTGTACAGCTCGGTAAGAAGACATCAAAATACCATACACTCCTCTCCTCTTTTCCCCTCCTTCACTTCTCCCAACCTCCACTCCTCCACTCCTCCTCTCCCCCTCTCCTCCTCTCCTCTCCTCGTCTCCCTTCCTCTCCTCCCCTTCCAACCGCCTCGCTCTTCAGCACTGACGCTGATGGCAGGGAGATAGGATCGTCCTCACCTTCAACCAACCGCTCAACGTCCAGGTGGGCTCCATGCTGAGCAAGGAGGAGGTGGACGCTTCCTTCCTCTTCTCCCAGCGCCTCGGAGCGAACTACCGGGCAAACTGGTCCTCCTCCTCCGAGCTCAGCGTCGAGGTCCTCGACGCTACAGGCGCCAGCCCTCCTGTCCTCTCCGCAGCCTACACACCCGACGGAGCTCTGCTCTACCCCAAGAGGGCTGCGAGTGGCTTCCAGGTGCAGTGGACGGAGAATTGCGACTCGGTGATGTGTCCAGCTGCCTCAGTGCTCAGGTACCAGAACTTCCAAGAGGAGCTAGCAGCAGAGGAGAGGTTGAACCGTCTCAAGTTTCTCGAGCTCCAGCCCAGCAGCTACTACTCCGACGTTCTCCCATGCAGCTACAGGCCGCAAACTCAGACCAACGTCTCTCAGATCTCGCTCTCCTTCGCAGGAGTTGACATCTTCAACATCTTTTGGGTGGCCCTCTCCTCCTCCTCCAACCTGAGAGATCAGAGTCAGACTGAGGTCCCTTCAACCTTTGCCAGCATCTCCGGAAACGCCTCCGGCCTCGTTGGCAAGCCCATCCTCCTCCAAGACGTCCTCGTCCCCCTCACTGGCGACTTCGGACAGTCCAGGATGACAATCTCCCAGCTCCGCATCGGCAGCTTCGACAACCTCGATGACGTCTACGGAGCTGGTGATCATATCACCGTAACTTTCTCAGAGGATACAAACCTTGCTCACCTAGACGCGATAGACATCCCTCGGGAGCAGGTGAACGCACTTCTCCGCTGTGAGACGGAGCCAGTCTTGGAGCAAGTGTCCATCCCTGCAAGGTTCTGCAGAACCATCGCTGTTGTCAACCCTGGAAGTCAGCAGAGCAGCAAGCTGGGGATGTACCAGATGCAGACCAGCACGCTGGATGGGATGCCATACTACAAGCAGCAGGGAGGATCGAACTACATCTTCTCCTACTGCAACCTGAAGCACAGGATCGATGTCTCCTGCCCCCGGTGGCATATCGGAGCAAGAGTCGGCTCTGTCGCCGCCGGCCTTTACGCCAGCTCCTCCTCGACGACCCTCGACGCCTCCACCATACCCGCTGGTGCATGGAGAGAGTGGAACGGCACAGACTGGGTCACATCGAGAGTTCAAGTCCTCTGCAACGATGATGGGAGTGTTGCCATCAACTCCTCCTCCTCCTCCTCCTCCTCCTCCTCCTCGTCCTACGTCGATGTTGACTCCATTGCTGCTTCCTGCGACTGGCTTGGCTCCAACTACAGCGGCAGGTGGCTGAGCCGCAGCCAGCTGGTAATCACGGTTTTGAACGCGACGGGAGTGAACGGAGGGTACGACAAGACTGCCGCTCTCTCGTGCACTCCCCGTCCTGCCTGCGCAGTCAAGTCCATCAATTCTCCTCAGCTCGGAGCGTTCTACGTCTCCGTCAAGGCAAGCTCCTACCTCCGCAACTTCCCTCCGACGTCCGGGCCGGTGGGGGAGACTGTGTATGTTTCGTCCCCGAAGCTGGTGGGAGATTACGGCCTTCTCTTCCCTCAGATCACCAGCATCGTTGCCAGCAACCCCAACACCCAGCAGAGCGTCTACTCGCCCGGTGACGTCATCACAGTCTACTTCAACCAGGCGACAGACATGGCCAAGTTTGCCCCTTGCGACTCCTCTGCTATCCTGAGCTCAACGTCATCTGACAACCAATGCTGCTCGTTCCCCGTGTGCGACTGCCCCGTCCTCTCCAAGGAAGAGGTCGACTCTCTCTTCGACTTCTCCGACTCCCTCGGCTCCAACTACACAGGAAGGTGGCTCAACAAGGCCAAGGTAACTCCTTCCTTTCCTCTCCCCTCCTCTTACTCTCTGCCTTACTCCCTTCCCTCCTGCAGGAGTTCGAGATCACCGTGCACAACACGACTGGCGCAGCTCCTCCTTCTATCGGCCACTCCATCATCATCTCTGTGACCTCTAGAGGACGAGCCATCCGGTCTGCAGACAGCTCCTCCGAGCCCTCGAGCATGAAATCTCCTCCTCTCAACGGGAGCTTCGGCCCTGCAGACGTCCGGATTCTACAGCTGGTAGCGCAGGACCCTGTCAACGTTGACCCGTCGTACAATCCGGGGGACACAATCGTCGTGCAGTTCAACAGGGATACAAACTTGGGAGATCTGCCAGAGCAAGGGATCAGCAGGAAGCAGATTGACAACTTGATCTCTTTCAACCTTCCCATCGTAATTTCTCTCCTCCTCCTCCTCCTTTCCTCTCTCTCCTCCTCTCCTCCTCCCCTGCTCCCCTCCTCTCTAACTTTGCCTCCTATCTCACCTTCTCTTGCTCCTTCTCCTCCTCCTACTTCTTTCTGCCTTCCCCTTCCTCTTCCTCATCGTTCTCTCCTCTTGTTTTCCACTTCCCCCTCCTCCCTTCTTCTCATGTTCTCCTCCTCTCCCCTCTCGCTTGTCTTGCTCCCTTACCCCCACCTTCTCCTCTTCTTCCCACTGAGTGTACCTCCCCAGGGAACGAATTACACCGGCTCTTGGGTGTCCTGCAGCAAGTTGAAGATCACAGTAGAGAACGTGACAGGAGCAGCCCCGCCCGTGATTGGCTACCTAACTGCTCGTATTCTTCCTACCGGCAACCTCCGCAACTTCCCCAGCGCCTCCTCCCCCAGCTCCGATCAGTTCGCCGGATTCCTCTCGGGAGATTTCGGACCTCCTGCCATCGAGTTCACTGGTGTGTCCTCCTTCTCCCTCTCCCTCCTCCTGCTCCTCCTCCTCTCTCCGTCTACCCTCCCTCTTCCTCTCCCTCCTCTTTCTGTTTACCTCCTCCATGTTGTATCCCTCCTCTTTCTCTCCCTTCTTCGCCTCTTTCTTCCTCTCCCTCTTCTCCTCCCCGCTCCTTCCTCTCCCTCCCTGACGCCTTTGCAGACGTCCGCGCCTTCGACAGCGGCAACGGGACCGGAAGGTACGAGAGGGGAGACTACATCCTTCTCCAGCTCAACGAGCCTTGCGATCAAGGAGGTCTCCCCCAGTACCTCTCAAAGCAGCAGCTCGATCAGCTCCTCAACATGTCACAGAGCCTAGGAAAGAATTACTCAGGAGAATGGCTGGACATCCAAGAATGGATCCCTTCAGTCGGCACAGGCGTTCTTCCTGCCTTCTCCTCCTCCAGCGCTATCAGGATCACAATTCTCGACCCTACCGGCGCTGCTCCTCCCACCGTCGACACCTTCCGTGTTGCCTTCAGGGCCAGTGCCAACGTTCGCAACATCCCACCAGTCTGCCGTCCGTCCGTGAAAACGTCTCCTCCTCTCACAGGAAACTTCGGGCAGACCAACATCCGCATCACCTCGCTCTCAGCTCGCTACAACCAGACCTGTGTTGGAGGCTGTGACGCCGTCTACGGCAACGGGGATATGATCGACATCGCCTTCTCCGAGGACGTCACCTTCTGCTACCCTTCCTGCTCCTGCTCCGACCCAGCAGACAACTCTCCTTACTGCCCGCGTCCTCTCGACGAGTACGTGAGGCAAGAAGTGCTCGAGCAAGCGTTCGAGTGGTCGCAGCGTCTCGGCGCTTCCTACTACGGCAGGTGGCTGAGCAAGAGCAGTCTCCGCATCATCATAACCAACGCGTCTGGCGCGGACCCCCCAGCTGTATACCAGCTGCAAGTCAAGGTGACGCCTCGGGCTCAGATCAAGAACTTTCCTCCTACAGGCAACTACTCTATCCCCCTCTCGGATACTCTCTGCTCGAACGAGAGGCTGGCTGGCTCGCTGACCTGCGGCTTCGGGCCAGGGGACGTTGAAATCGAGCGAGTCGTGGCTGTCCCGTACACCATGGACATCGAGTACCCGGGGAAGATCTCGGCCGGGGACAAGATCCTTGTGCAGTTCAACCAGCCGACAACTCGCGGGAGCCCCATGCTCTGCGTCGGGGGGACGCGCGACGGCCTCGCTTGCTCGAGCATCCTCGACGACACGACCTGCCGAGACCGATACATCGACCCTTTGACCCGCCTGCCTGTGCTGCTGAGCACCGGAGGAACCTGTACCTTCTCTCCCCTCCCCAAGTACCAGATGCTCAAGAAGGAGATCGTGGACGCGCTCTTTGACTTTAGTGTCCCTCTTGCTGTGGACTACGAGGGCCAGTGGGAGGACGCCTGTGCCTCCACTAGCGCATGTGACGTGGCGGGGAGCCCGGAGGATCGCGTTTTCGCTATCACGATTCTCGAGGTGGACCACACGAGCATAGACCGAGGTCTCATTCGCACTCCGTCCGTGGGATGCGGAGCATGCGTGAATGCATACGAGTTCCGCGTCACCATCAAGGTCAGCGGGGACCTGAGAAACGTTCCTGCTGCCTGTATCCCTCAGAAATCTTTGTCTCCTCCCTTGGAAGGATCCTTCGACAAGCCTGTGATCCAGATCGACTGGGTAAGACCGACGGCTTCGAGCGCTTGTCTGCAACTCCCTCCCTCCCTCCCTCCCTCCCTACTCCCTCCCTCCCTCCCTCCCTCCCTCCATTCCTCCATTCCTCCCTCCCTCCCTCCCTCCCTCCCTCCCTCCCTCCATTCCTCCCTCCCTCCATTCCTCCCTCCCTCCATTCCTTCCTATCGTCTGCCAGCTTCTACCCTCACCAATGCACACCTTCTCCACTCACACCTCTTTCATTCCTACTCCCTCCTTCGTTCTGCTCTGCTCCCTCCTCCTCCTCCTCCTCCTGCTCCTGCTCCTGCTCCTCCTCCTTCTCCTTGGTTTTCTCCAGGTGCAACAGCACCTGCTCCTGCACCTGCTCCTTCTCCTCCTGCTCCTCCTCCTCCTCCTGCTCCTCCTTCTCAAGCTCCTTCTCCTTCTGCCATCGCTCTGACATCTTGCTATCAGATCATCGCTGACGATCCTGGCAACCGCAACAGCTGGTACTCACCAGGAGACACTATCACCATCGTCTTCAATCAGCCGACAAACCTGGCAGGCCTCTACCCAACCAACATCCCCAAGTCGCAGATCGACTCTCTGTTGATCTTTAGTGAGACCATTGGCGCTGACTATACAGGGGCATGGCAATGCCGGTACAGCTCCAAGGAACTCTGCAAGTCTTGGGAGATCTACCAGGACGGTGCCAACGTCGTGAACTTTTCTCGGTGGGCTCTTGGTAAGTCCAGCGGTTGAGGGAGGGAAGGAAGGAGCTAGAGGAGGAAGTGGAGGAGGCAGTGCGGGAAGGAGCAGAGGTTGGAGAAGCAGGAGGCAGGAGAGGAGCAGCATACTGTGGTAGAAAACTCTGACCTGCATGTTTGCAACAGAGATCACGATCAAGAGCATCGCAGGCATCCGTAACCTCAACAAGTGTATTGACCAGATCAACGGCTGTGAAGAAGCCTCGGTCGACCTTGGGACCTTCACAGTTTCTCTCAGAGGGACTGGGCCTTACCTGGACTGGGCCTCTCCCTTTGCCGGGAGTGGGCCGGGGATCAGGAACTTCCCTGCGCAGAGTGCAGCGAGCACGTTCAGCAAGAGGGGACTGTCGGGCCAGTTCGGAAGGAGGATCGAAGTGTATGACGTCATCCCAAAGCAGATCCCCGTCCTCGGAGCCTTCATCACCATCGTAGGACGCGGCTTCGGGTCCAACCCCAACATCATCTCTGTCTCAGTAGGGAAGCAGGTTATCAGCGGGGTGAGCATGCCGAACGGGTACACCTCACCCGTCCCACTACGGGTGGGTCAGGCGCTAGTGGTCATGGCGCCGGTAGGGAGCGGGTCGAGAGGGCTAGAGGTCATCGTGTCGATCAGATATGAGTTCTCTGCGGAGACCTTCACTGCCCGATGCCCGACAGTCATCTTTTATGCTCCTCCTGAGATCACCAGGGTGACTCCTGACCGCCTGACCCTCGCGCGCTCGCAAGCTTTCGACGTCAGCCGATACCTGATCACTATCTCGGTACTCCCCTCCTCCTCCTCCTCTCCTCTCCTCTCACTCTCAGCTTCAGGGACGAAACTTCGGGCTGGGACCTCCGCTCCTGCCCTACCCCAAGGTTTTCTTCAGGGTGCAAGGAACAGGTGGGAGAGGAGGAGGATCCGTGTGGCTGGAGCCTGACGTTGGCGTGCAGGAGCTCAACAGTGTTCCAACCTCACCATCGTGTCTGACATGCAGCTCATTTGCGTGCTCGCAGTCAACCCGACCGTGCGAGTCGCGTCGGAGCGAGCAGACCTCGTCGTCTCCTTGGACGATCAAGCTGCCACCCTCGTCAACGCCGTCACCTATGGGCAGGTCCCGTCCTTCTGGACTCACTGCAGGCCGGAGCTGACGAGCGCGTGCTTCTCGTGCTGCGAGCTCTACTGCATGGAAGACGTCTACAGCACGGGGGAAGAGGTGAACTCACAGTTCATGCACGGCCAGTGTCACCTAAGTTGTCATGCCTTCTGCGGGTTTGCCCGCCTTGTCGATGAATCGGAAAGTAGCTGAATGAACGCAGCTCACTCAGTAACGATGCCGCACTGCCGCACTATCGTGTCACGACTCGCCGCCTTGGCCAGCCGAGGCGGCCGCCCGCCGCCGATCATGCCACATCACCAGCCCTCAGGCTGCTCAGTCCGATCTCACGGGCACTGACCGTATCACACCCCGTCTACTGTGGCTGCCCGGCGCTGAACTTGCTCGGAAGTACCGCCGGGCCGGCCGCGCGTCACGATAGTACTACGGCACCTTACTGCGGCAGTGACAGTAGTCCGAGTCCGTCGCCCCGGCCGGGGCGGGCCGGGCCGGCCTCCCGTGAACGAGGGCTCCTGTCCTGTCGGACGCTTCCTGGAGTCGGATAGAGTCGCCGGGTCCGGCGGACTGTTGGTTTGCCAAGCCTTGAAGTTGGCCAGTCACCGTCACGGTCGCGGCGACAGTGTCAGGGTCAAGCCTCCTCGACTCTCCTGATTGTCCTCGTACGGTGACTGATCGGATTTTTAACTTAACTTTGAGTAAAGTAGTCATGAAAGTTGCCACGCTACTAGGGCCTATCTGTCTGCTATCGGGCCTACACCCTAATCCGATCAGTCACTGAGTCACGGTTCGTGACATGATGGCCGGCCCCGGAGTCACTACTCAGTGGCAGTGATTGACTCCCGGACTCATACTGAGTCCGGGCCGCCGCAATCATGGGCGGCGGCAGGATCCAGGCATCGATGATCGGCCCGGGCGGATCGGCGATTAAAACTTATATGCCATCCAATATTGAAACTCAGTGTACTGACTTCACAAAATCTGCTACTGAAATACATTTATTGTTTTATATTTACTATGAATTTCTAACAAGTGTATTTATTTGCAATTCAGAAACAAGTAAGATCAAATTTTCTAATATCGAAGTAAAAAAGTATATATCTTTAAAACTAATAATATTAAATCATTTTACTCAACCAACCAAAATTTTTTCCGGAAATAAAACAAAAGATCACCCACCCCATGGGCCCCAACTCTTCTACCCCACCCCCTATTGTATTGAATCTACCCCTGCAAGTTCTTGCCCCTCACGATGAACATGGTCATTGAGTTTTTATGGACCCACCCTTTTCCCTGTGGTTCTGTTCTGTTTTACCCCACATCCATAAAAAGTACCCACCCACCCAATCATAGAGATTCCCACCATACGTGTAACCTCACCCTACCTTTAGTCGCATGTACCCACCTCACCCTATGCTAGTACCCTGCTCTCCATGCAGATGGTTCCTGGGAGAGATTGTACCGGTACTTTCGAAGGATTTGGAGGGGTCATGGATTCTTGCTGGGGTCCTTGGCTAGCACGCGAGGAAAAAAGACAGGGGGGTGGGGGGTAGGGTGGGGGGTGGGGTGGGCACGAGCGTGAACAAGACACCACAATAAGTACTTGTTTATTTTAGGTAATAATTTAACTAATCTTTAGTATTGTTTTGGGTGCTGAAGCGGCCTTTCTCATGAGGGGGTATTACTTCATGACAGGTGATATGAAGTGAAATTATTGATCTATATTATATTATGAAAATTGATTAATTAAAATAACGCAATAAATTAAGTAATAATATGATGTACAATTTGATAATTGTTGAGATAAGTCTGCTGGGGTAAGAGAGGTATTCAATACGTTTGAGGAAGTCATGGGAACCCCCCTCAAAATATTTTTGTGGTGGTGACGCTATCAGCGTGCCGCTTCCTCCTGCGTCCCCCGCAGGCTGTTTGCTACCTTTGCGAACCTTTCCCGCTGCCTCTTTCCCTCCTCCTTCCTCCCTCCTCCTCCTCTCCTTCTCATAGTTTATCTGCATCCTTGCCCCTGCTAGACTCGCACAGCCTACGAAGCTTTCTCGCCTTCTTTGGTCCTCCTCTCCTCCCTATCAGCATCTACCAGAAAGAGCCACGTGGAGGGACATTCACGAGGTAGCTAGAGCTGAACCCGCAAGGCGCTTGTCGTCTATTGTTTCTCTTGGCATGCATGAGTGACGAGAGTCTGTGTATGCTCTGCGGATCCTCGTTGCGGATAGATGTTCTCTTCTGTCCCGCAGTGCATATCACGTTGGCCGCGATTTTTGACTCGGGGCCTTTCTTTGCACGAAAGATGCATGTGAATGTTTCGATGAATGACAAGATTTGGCCTTATCGTCAGCCTCAGCTTCCACGCCTGTACATTCTATGATGAATCACACTGTTTTTATCTAATGTGTTACAAATATGTCACTGCACGTGTGAACATTTTCATGGTTTCATCTGATTGCAATGGAGTGCGAGATGTCTCTAGCTTCCCCTTGTCTCATCTATAGACTTGTTGGATAGTTTCGCGGAGGAAAATCCCTCACCTCTGTGCGTGCAGGTGTATGGAATTTCCTGTGTGTTGAGAGCGGAGAGGATCTTTTGTGACAAGTTAGAGAAAATTCTTGTCGACAACAACGGAAGTTCATCAGAGGTGAGAGTCTTGTTGGCTGGTTTGATCGTTTTTTGACGATTCGTATTCCGAACAGTGCCGGACAGGTTCTTCGGTTGATTAAGTTTTCTCGGATCGGCCTTGGTTGGCCCCAGGGGCCTGGCCATGCCTTTAAACCCTAATGCAGCCGCGTTTACATTCAATCCTGCAGCAGCGGAGTTCGTTCCGAGCTTTCTAGGTACTTGATTCAAGTGGAGGAGGAGACAGTGGGATTGACACTTCTGTTCTGTATCAGCTGCTCCAGCCTCTGAGCCCAAGGTCAACGGGACTCCCAACAAATCGGATACCGGGCGAGTGCTTTCAAAGGAGGCGCCTGAGTTTGTTCCGGGGAATTACTCCAGCCTGCCGTCCATCAACAACAACTCTACTGGAAGTGGAGTTCTGTCCAAGTCAGACCCTTCTAAGAATGACTCGGCTAGCGACGGGACTGCCCCGCATCTCGAATCCAAGAGACCGACTGCAGTGCATGTCGCCGCTCCTAGCAGCGCTCCAGTCGTGTCTGTGCGGATGATCGACCCCCCCGAGCATCCGCTGAAGGGAGCCAAGTACACTATCCAGCAGCTGAAGACCATGAGGCACGACTACAAGTACGTCGACATGTTCGGTACTGAGCTCAAGGAGCACATCGAGGCCTTCCGGAAGATCCTGGAGGATACTCCAGAGCTCGATCCAGAGAAGGACATGCCGGACAGGAAGCAGTCCGACTCTAACACTCCTCGCTTGAAGAGACAAGACAGCGGCGGGACAACGCCCAAGAGTGGGCGAGGGAGGAAGAACGACCAGCCACTGCGCGATCGCAGCGGCAAGATTATTGAGGTCAAGGCACTCGAGATCAGTGAGAATAGATGGAAGCCAACAAAGCCCACGGATGATGAGGAGAAGGTGTACAAGGCCGTGAAGGGTCTGCTCAACAAGCTCACCCTCGAGAAGTTCGACAAGCTTTACAACGACATCTTGAATGTCGGCATCAGCACGGCCTCGCTGTTGCGAGGATTTGTCGTGATCTTGTATGACAAGGCCGTCCTCGAGCCAACTTTTATTGGGATGTACGCGAGAATGTGTGAGAAGCTCGCTGAAGACCTGCCCGAACTCTCTGACGAGGCCGGAGTGCTTCCATTCGCAGAAGTGCTGGTTGGCAAGTAAGTGCTTCGAGGCAGTTCCAAAGCCTGTTGTTGACTTGTTTGCTTGCAGATGTCGGGCAGAGTTCGAACTGATGGGCAAGGAGGCGGAGAGAGAGGAGTTGGATCAGCTCTCTGACGACGATCGTCAACAGAAGCTGAGGAAGCTGAGGCAGCGAACTCTAGGAAACGTCGAATTCATTGGCGAGCTGTTCAAGCGCAGCATGGTGGGATCGGAGGAGGTGCACCTGTTCATTGGGAAGCTCCTTGAAGCGTCCAAGGAGGACCACGACTCGATTCAACCCCTGTGCAAACTGCTGGAGGGAGTAGGGAAGCCACTGGAGAAGACGGAGAAGAACATTGTCGACCGTTACTTCGTGCGGATTGAAGAGCTTGCGGAGATGGAAGGGTTGAGCTCTCGCTTCAAGTTCATGCTCCTCGACCTCAAGGATCTCCGATCTAACGACTGGGTCCCTCGGCGACAGGCCTCAGGGCCCAAGTTGCTGCAAGAGGTGCAGAAGGAAGTGGACAAAGAGAACCGATACACTGAGAAGAAGAAGGAGAAGGAGGACAAGAAGGGAGACAAGAAGGGCGACAAGAAGGGCGAGAAGAAGGGAGGTCACTCCAAAGATAAGAACAAGCAGAGCAAGAACGAGGACGAAGGCTGGTCTCAGGTCACCACAGCCGTCAAAGGAAAGGGTAAGAAGCCGGCCGACAAGAGGAAAAGGAACGAGCCAGCTCCCGCTCCAGCTCCAACTCCAGCTCCTCTCCCTCGATCCAACAGCGGCCAGGCTCTCAACAAGAATGCACCCCCCAAGGGCATCTCAGCAGGCAGAGGAGGATTCGCAGCCCTTATGGATGAGGAGGAGGACGAGGACGAGGAGGAAGAGGAGGAGGAGACTTCCGAGAGCGAGGAGAGCGAGGAGAGCGACGTGGAGGATCGCATTCCTCGCAAGTCGCTCGCTGAGGAGGAGCTTGGTGAGGAGGGCGAGGGCAAAGTCGGTTCGATCCTCGAGGAGTACCTATGTAAGCCGCTAGACCCTGGGGAGGAGGTTGTGCTGACGTCATTCCAGGTATCCACGATATCAACGAGGCCAAGGAGTGCATCGAGGAGCTGTGGAGCATTGGTTACAAGAGGAGTGCAGTCAACGAGGAGGTCATCCGTCGAGGTCTCCTCCTCGCCTTCGATGCCGGGGACCAGGAGAGCGAGCTGATGGGGAAGCTGTTCGCCAACATGGTGGAGCAGGAGGTGTTCTCCAAGGACGACGTGGCTCAGGGGATCTGCGGTGTGCTGGAGGACCTGCCGGACACGGCCATCGACTTTCCCAAGGCTCCGCAGCTCATGGCGAAACTCATGAAGGAGTACCTGGAGAGAGAGCTGATGAACAGAGAGCTGGTCCAGGAGGGGCTGAAGGCCCTGAGAGAAGCTTCTCCCTCCACCGCCAAGGCCTTCGAGGACTTTCCAGGCATGTAAGGCTCAAGAAACTTGCGACAGGGAGCAGGAGAGCCTGTGACTCTTCCGTGTCCTTGTGTGCCCCTTTACCCCTACTTAGTGACTGCGTTTCTTAGCACGAGTACAATTTTAGGATCGTGAATTTTCCTTATGATGTACTAAATCAGAGACAAAAGGTTGTGCTCAAGATTCACGTGCTTCACTCTCCCCGTCCTCAAGGCCTCCGGGAAAACCTGCGTCGATTCATGTCAAAGTCTGAACGTGAAGCCTTCGATTTCACTCCTCCTTTCCCTCTCCCCCCCACCCCTGCCCCTTTCCTCCTCATCCTCCTCTCCGTCCTGCTCTCCTCGCCCCTCCACTTCAGCCCTCACTCACCTCAAGTTTATTGTTGGAAACGTCGAGGGTATGAAGGGAAGGGAACCACGACTCTAGCTCGTTCTTGACGTCAGGGAGCTGACGGAGGAGGTTGTGCCTGAGGTCCAGTATCTCCACCCTCCTGCTCCTCTCGTCAGCAACCGACGGCGATGCTCGCAGGAGGCAGAGAAGAAGCTCACTTGTGCATGTGGAAATCTGGCGGGAGGGAGGTGAGGAAGTTGAACTGCGCGTGCAGCTGCTTGAGGCTGTGGAGGAAGAAGAGGTCCTTGGGGAGGGAGAGTAGTTCGTTGTGATCGACTCTGAGCACTGAAAGCTCCGGCAGGTCGCAGATGGAGCCGTCGACTTCCTGCACGTCATATGAGGAAAGGAACGCCAATAGAAATTGCCAGCATGACCCGCAGCTTGTTGTCGGAGAGGTTGAGGGTGTGGAGGCAGTGCATGCCAAGGAGGTTGGGGAGATACTGGATCTGGTTGCTCCTTGCGCTCAGCTCCCGTAGCTGCTGTAAGGACGAGAGGCAGGAAGGGAGGTGAAGGAGCTGATTGTGATCTGCTCTGAGGACTTCGAGCTGCCGGAGATGCTCCAAGCCGTCGGGGAGGCTCTTGAGGATGTTGACTGACACGTCAAGCACTCTTAGCTGGTGGTACTCCTTCCAGCTCCTGACAGCTGACGTCAGAGAAGAGACGTGAAACTGAACGGAGGGGGAGGAGGAGGAGGAAAGATGAAGAGGAAGGGAGGAGGAGAGAGAGAGAGGAAGAAACAGCAAACTCAAAGAAAGAGGTAAAAAGGAAAGGAAAGGAAAAGGAAAGGAAAGGGAAAGGAAAGGGGGAGGAAAGGGGGAGGAAAGAAGAACGAGGGAAAGCATTGACGGGATGAAGAGGGAGAGCAAGAGGGTGAGGAGAGAGAGGAGAGAGAGGAGAGGAGGGAAGGAGAGAAGGGAAGGGGAGAGGAAGGGGAGGGAAAGGAGGGCGAGAAGAGGAGGGCGAGGAGGGCGAGAAGAGGAGGGCGAGAAGAGGAGGGCGAGAAGAGGAGGGCGAGAAGAGGAGGGCGAGAAGAGGAGGGCGAGAAGAGGAGAGAAGAGGAGAGAAGAACTACCCCGGAAGCCTTGTCAAGCCTTCATCTGTGATCCTAACCTCGTCAAACGTTTCAGGAGGGAACCGTCGGAGCAGATCGACCCGATGTAGCCTGCGACCTCCTCGGTCTCTGCCACCCTCGTCAAAGAGGACAGCAGCTGCCGGCGAGACGTCGACGAAGGATGCAGCACTGAGGAGCACAGGCCTGATGACAAGGTTCTTGTCGTCCCTCTTCGTTTCTCGCCAGTCAACTCGTTCTCTCGTCAGCCTGTCTTGCTCTGTCCTGCTCGTGACAGTGAGGCAGAGCAAGGGATCAAGACGCAGCACAAGCTCCCCACCTCTTTCTCTCTAGCATGGAGGCCTGTCTCCTCGCTGGAAGATGATCGTTCCCATCGTTTCTCAATGCGTACCCCTTCGTGGTAGAGCGAAGGTCTCAGCTGGTTAGTTCCGATGCCTTTGTTGTGCACTGCCTTATGCGGTCTTTCCCTGCCCCCTCTCCTCTCCTCTGCTCTGCTCTGCTCTCCTCTCCCTTATCTCTCTTTATTGGTCACTCTTGAAGATTTCTTTTGGTGGCATGTTCAAGTGGCTGAAGTTTTTGACTTCTTTTTTTCTCGGTCACCGATTGGTTTTAAGTTACTCGGAGGCTCAAAGTTACTACTCAGTACTACACTGCCCACGCCGCCATTCGGAAGTTCAGTGACTGACTACCGTAGTACGAGCCCGGCTGAGTATGGGAAGTGACTGAGGCCCGGGACCGTGACTCCGAGGACCTGACAGAGACAGTGAGGCTTGTGAAACAGTCGGACTGAGCCTCAGCGGCCGGCCCGGGCTGGCAAACTTGAAACTCGGTCGACTTGAAACTTTTGGCAGTCCGATAGCACCGATATGCGAGCCTGCTTTGCGACCTAGTCTTGGAGGGGCTTCAAACACTCAGCCAAAGGGAGCTGAAGGGGCTTTCGAGACTCTCGGAACTCTCAACGGTCAAGTATCAGTGTAGGATATTTTGCAAATCTTTCGACGCGAGCGCTGAGACCGTCCGGGCTGAGACTTCAGCAGTACTACCGTAAGAACGTGACCCTAGCTGTGAGAGCCTCAGGTTGTATTCAGTGTGGTCGTTGGAGCGCATTGCTCAAGCTTCATGGATGGAACCCGTGATCGCTCTTGATCGTCGCTCGTAAAGTTGGCATGGATGCCAAAATCTGCATGCAAACGTCATACAAGACAACGGCTGCCGGACACAACAAACCTCTTGGGATCCTAGGATTTCAAACATAGATCGCTGCTGGCGCTTTCTCTGGGAGATCCGATCGCTAGCAGGACGAGGAGCTGGTATGTCGGAGTCCTCGTCCTCGTCTTGTGGTTCAACCTGCTTGTCCTCCAGGAATGAACTCCTCCTACCAGACGCTGCATCCCCTGAGCACCTCCAGGTCAACGAGCTGGAGGGACAAGGCAGTAGAAGCTCACAGCTCTTGTTGGAACGTGGACTCTGAGCTTCCAGTGTGCTGTCAGCTCGTTCGTTTTCTAGGGGCGACATGACGTGCCAATCTCCTTCTTCTGGCAGTGTGTTTGCAGTCAACTGGAGACACAAGTCAGTTGAAGGTGCTGAGAGCATTGACAACAGACGAGGGATTTGTGTATGCGAAGTACAAGGAGAGAGAGAGCGATGAGGAGAGAAGCGAGAGACTGAAGGAGACAAGCGTCCTGGAAGGAAATTCGAAGAGAGAAAAGGGGAAGAAGAGAAGGGCGAATGGGAGGAGAGGTAAAATAACCTTGGCGATGGCTTCATGACCAAAAATATATTCAAGCGACTCCAGGACATGGTTGGAATAGTTTTCCAACTCATCGGAAATAGATTCTTCAATGTGAGAATGACTCGATTCATGTTTGCGCACGGAGCGTGAGCTATCGTGGGGGCTTCGTTTGGAGAGCTCAATCTTGGGGCCAAAAACGTCGTTGGCATGAAGGGAAGGTGAATTCAACGGACTAAGAGGCAGGTTTCTTGCGCCATCGTTCTCAACCACTGTGACGTTTCCAAGATCATCAATGACCACCGATGGGGGCTCGGATGTTTTTGCGGATCTGTAGACACAAGTAAGTACAAAGAAAACAGGGGCGAGCTTGAAAGGTTGACATATGATTGACGAGAGCTTCGTTCACATTCTTGTAATAAGTGTTCTCAGTTTCGAGCCTTTCTACTTCCATCCTTAGCTTCTGCAACTTGTAAGACCTGCTTTCTTGCAGGAAGATGTTAAAGACAGCTCGTGCCATTGTACTTCCGTTCTTGTAAGCTTTGAAGGGGATGTAGTAGTAACCGGCATCTTCATACAACGCATCTGAGTTCGCCGTTTGTGTTGAGCCCTTGGAGATCATCTTCAATCGTCTCAGTCTCTCTCTTCTGTCAAATTTTGCACTCAGACAAGCTGCAAACTGTCGGATACACAATGACTCGCCAATACAAAGACAAAGACTACAAATCACTCGCCATTGGGCCAAGACTGTCGGCAGCCTCTGACTCAGACCGAGTCAATGCTGCTTATCGCCGCCATCACTGCGGGTCACCGGGTCTAACTATTCAATGATTTCCGGTAGTACGGTACTACGGTAACATGGAATACACGACCGTCGGACTGTCAAACAGTGATGGTCACTCACACGCCATCGTCGACTCTGTCGGCTCCGTCTTCCTCCCACCATCCTTGTTTGTGTTTCTGCAGCATCAAGACGTGACCGCAGCGTCAAGGTTTGACCTCCCGGGCCGCTCGGCGACGCGGCCCGGCCCGGGCCGCGGCCATTTCAATTAGAATCACTGAGAGACAGGTCCGCCTCAGTTTGACTCGTTCAGCCCGTTCACCCAACTTGCCGGCGCGGCCGCGCGGCGGGAGTGAGTGATGGCTGGGTGGATGGGGGGGGGGGGGGCATAGGGTGGTTTTCAAAATTGAAACTTTCAATAAAACTTTCAAAATTATAAATAAATATTAAGTGTAAAAGCTAACATGCTTGAAATGTATTTGAAATCAGCCCCCTTCATGGGAAACCTCCATTTGAAACGGGTGTACCCTTCCGGGGCTCAGCGAAAAGGTACCAGGGAACGAAAGACTCCAAAGAAGGGGTACTTTGATAGGAAATGGCAGGGGTATATAGGTGAAACCGGAGGTAGGGGTACGGATCTAATGGGGTGGGGTCAAAATCTAGGCAGTGCATGCTAGTTTCCGTACAGGACCGTGGGGTGGTAAAATAGTAGGGGTAGGCTACCTCTGTCTGGGTACTATCACCAGCGGAAGTTACGTAAAAGGGGGGGTCATACACGAGAGAGATTAGTAGGGTTGGTTATTGGTGAAAGTTGGTGGGGTAGTCTAGGGCCCCTCGCTATGGCGAAAGCAGGAGCACTCGAACGATGGCAGACAGATGTTGAGAGGGGAGGGGAGGGGAGAGAAGGGGAGCAGAGAAGAGCAGGTGGTAACATTGAAAGATTGAAGAAGGAGGAAGAGACATGTCAACATGTATCAGAGCCGAGCAGAGGAGGAGCGAGAGGAGAGGATCGCAATAGGACGAGGAGTGTGGATGGGGCGTACAAGTGAGTTTTCTTACTAACAGTGGTGCTTATCAGTTTAAGGTTAGTTTTACTGTAAAGAATCAGAAAAGTTTACTCAAGGAGCCATGAGAATTCTTACGATAGGCTGAAGCAACCACATGGCAGAGAATTTTGATTGATACGTGTTTAACGAGTTAATGTCTCTCAACCATTCGGAGGGTCCGGCAGTGGTAATTCAAATGCTAGGATTCATCGATATACAGCTTTATCTGTAGGGGGCTGATATCGATTGGTGTGATAAGCAGCAGGAGATAGAGTGTCGATGAACGTTTTTGAAAAGCGATGCAATTGCACTAGAAAAATTCTTCGTTTAACTTGCCCTTCTTTGCGTGTTGATAACTCATATTGCTCTTGCATTGACTATTTCTGCAGTAACTATCTTGACGGCATGGAAGGAGGATCTAGTAGTGCGGCGATGGAGGTGGAAAAGTCTGAGAGTGCTGCGGTGCGTCCACAGAATGAAGCAACAGGCCAGGATGAGGAGATGAAAGGGGGAGAGGGTGAAAGCACTGCAATCGATTCCAAGGCGGAAGATCAGGGAGAACCGAAGGAGTTGACAGAAGCGGCTGAAGGTGAAGACCAGGGTGGTGCAAGCAAGGCTGACGAAGGAACCGGTCTGAAATTGATGGCGCAATACAAGGTTGCGTGCTTGAACTGTGGAGTTCAACTTTACATTGAGCTGCCGCCGAATTGTGCGAGCTTTCAATGCTGCCAGTGTCATGCTGTCCACAAAATCCTTCAGCCGGATCCCTCGTTGGCAGCAGGCGACAGTAAGAAAAGGAAGCGGAAAGAGAAGCGAGACAAGAAAGAAGGTGAACAGTGCTACCCCTCCTCTCTCTGCATAGCATCGAGATGCTTTTCTTCCTCTGACTTTCTCACGTTCAAAGACAAGGAGCCCCGTGAGCTGTCAGGATACAACAAGTTCATGAGGACCCAGCTCAACATCCTCAAGGAGACGAACCCAGAGTTAGGCCACAAGGAGATGTTCAAGCTTGCGACAGAGAAGGTGCGGAGAGGAGGAGGAGAAAAAGAGAAGACAGGTGGGGGCAAAGTAGCAGAGGGGCCCGAGAGGGGAGGCTGACAGAAGGAGTCGAGGATCGAAGGAGAGTGTCAACAATAGCTGAGGAAAGGATGTGGAGAGGAGGCTGAGGTGGGAGGCTGAGGCTAGAGAATGACTATCTTGCAGTGGGCGACCAGTCCTGACAACCCCAAGAATGCTGCGCCGCAGGGACAGGAGGAAGGCAAGAAGCCCTTGGAAGGCTCGGAAGGCCTGGTGAAAGACGACGAAAATGATGAGGACAAAGATGAGAAGGAGGAGGAGGACGACGACGACGAAGGGGCAAGCGAGTCTCAAGGAGCCCAAGCGGAAGCGACGGAAGGAGACAAGGAAGCGCTGAAGCCTGTGCAGGTAGGGGCTGAGAGCTCCTAGGGCATCGTCACTCCCTGCTCCTCCTTGTTGTGGTCTTTCGCTCTCAGCAGGTCCTCACGTCGGCTTCAGTAGTGCTGCGCTCGCTCCTGGCGGACAGGATTGAGGCAGGCAGAGGGGGCAGGGAAAAGGAGACGAGGCTGCGAGGAGAGAGGCGGAGAAGATAAAGGGTATAATGAAGGAGAAGAGTATGCACACTGAGACAAGCTCGGAGACAGGCCAGTGAGACGAAGGGAGGAAGGGAAGGGGAGGAAACTTCAGGAGGAAGCAAGGTAGAAGAGGAAGATACTACAATCATCATTGTAGAAGGGGGGAGTGGAATGAGGGCTGATGAGAAGTTAGGAAGAATGGCCCGGACTCCTGCAGGTCTAGCTCTACTAGGCTGGGCCGCGACGCTAGCCTCAGCTGGACGGACCTGAACGGCGCCGTACCGTACGGTATGGTCGCTGGCTGTCACCGTGGCACGCCGCCGACCCCAGCACCAGCAGTGACGGTGCAGTGCCACCGGGGGTTCAACTTGCAAGACGGTGACTGTGGCCCAGTGGCGTGCTACGCCGGACGGTGGCCGTCGGTGCCCCGCCACCGTGAGCCTCGGAGGCCGGCCCGAATCATCGGCCAGTCCGCCGGACGGCCAATGTGATCGGACCGCATTCGAGCCAATCCGATACCACTGCCGGGGTACAGGCGAGGCCCGGTTCAACTTCAGTCAGTGCGGCGGCCGGGCGGCCGCCGCGTGTGCCCGGCACCGCCGTGGCAGCGGGCGGCCGCCGGGCCGGCGTGAACTCACTGAGTCAGTTCGGAAGCCTTGAAGCCTAGCCCGGCCGCCATCCGGACCGTTAGGCCCGGCCGCGCAGGCGGCTCGGCCCGGGAGCCGCCGCCGGGGCCGCCACACTGACAGGCTTGACAGTAGCCTAGTAGTCACGCGGCGGCCAGCGCTGAGCGACTCTGAGCCGAGAGTCACACATGACGAGATTTGAGATTTTTAAATCTTGAAGTAAACATTGAAAACTTCTCTTTTCGATATCTAGAAGCTCCCGGGATTCGGGAAGGGACGTCACGTGCCTTCCAGCTGAATTTGAAGGGTCAAACATGAACATCTGTTATTAAATTTGAAAATACATCTGAAGCAATTATTCAGTTTTTCAGTTATCTACCAAAACCTGGATTGAATCTCACAGTATCAGTTTAAACTTACATCGGAATATTTCGCAAATTGGACATCCGAAATCTCGGATACAATTTGCTCTCGTGCGTGTAAAAAAGAAACTCGATTCTCAGGGGCATGGATCACTACGGGTACTTTATCACTACTAAGTAGGGGTACTTAAAGCTGTTGCAAGAGTCCATCCCTTCACGAGTCTCAAAACTACAGAAAGGGATCCTCCACCCCACCCCCTATTACCTAATGTTCTGCTGCTCAAAGGTACCCCTTCTTTCATATACCTACCCCCCCATGATATCCAAACGCACCGGGTGGTCTCCCTTGTATGGGACTCTATTAAAACCTGCTCCCGCCCTCCCTGCCCCACTCACTCGCTGCGATGGCGTCGGTTGCTGCTGCTCCTACTGCTGATGCTCCTGTCGATCAGAAGACTCTCCCCAAGACTCTCAGTTTCGACAATGTGGAGTTCATGTCCGCCAACATGACGGGATCCTCCGTCGATCCCAAGGCAGCTTCCTCTATCTCTGAGGCCCTCTCCGCCCTCGGAGGTAAGGCTGGCAACGACGCCATCAAGGCCGGAGCTGAGCTCGGCCAGCTCGTCAAGGCTGCGGGTGTGAAGGCGTTTGTGGAGTGTGGGGTCGTCGAGCACCTCCACAAGCTCATTGAGGACCGCAGCACCGCCGAGCCCGCGCTCTATGCCGTCAAGGGATGCGCCGAGGCTGTCGGTGCTAAGGCCGAGCCCTTCCTCGTGCCCTTCATCGCTCCGATCCTCTCGTGCGTGGCGGACAAGAAGAAGGCTGAGGTCCGCGCTGCCGCTGAGGCTGCCGGCCCTGCCATCATCGAGATCGTCTGCCCTCAGGCGATCAAGAACGTGCAGGGCATGCTCTTCGCGGGCATCGCCGAGACCAACTGGCAGACCAAGATGTGGTCCCTCCGCCTCCTCGGGCAGCTCGCCGAGAAGTCGCAGGTTCCTTTCTCCCGCTCCCTCTACCAGGTCATGCCTGTTGTCTCCGCCGCCATGTGGGACAGCAAGAAGGACGTGAAGGATGCTGCCGAGTACGCTACCCTCAAGGCCATGGAGACTTGCCAGAACAGGGATATCCGTCCCTTCATCCCTGCTGTCATCCAGTCCATCAAGAACCCTGAGGAGATCCCCGAGACTCTCCACAAGCTCTCCTCCACCGTCTTCGTGCAGTCGGTCGACAACCCTGCGCTCTCCATCACCGTTCCTATCCTCATGCGTGGCTGCAACGAGAAGAAGATCGAGTCGAAGCGCCGTGTCTGCGTCATCGCCGACAACATGTGCAAGCTCATCGACTATGCGCACGAGGCCACCACCTTCCTTCCCGAGCTCCTACCCGCCATCGAGCGCCTCTCCTCTGAGATGTCTGACCCCGAGGCCCGATCTGTGGCTGCCCGCGCCCTCAAGACTCTCAAGAACATCAAGGAGAGCGCCGAGGCCTTCGAGGCGTCAAAGAAGATGGAGCCTGAGGACGTGCTCAAGGTCCTCGAGGAGGCCATCACCGCCAACGTCCCGGGCACGAAGCTCGACGACAAGACTTTCCGGGTGTCGCTGGAGTACGTCGCCTGCCTGCTGTCTGGCATGATCGATGGGATGCTGTTCGAGGAGGAGCAGTGGAAGTTCGAGGGCGTCTGCCCCTACCTTGCTCCCTTCATGCCGCAGGCTGACGCCGAGGCCGTCTGCAAGGCCGTGTACGCCCAGTGCTACAAGGCTTGCGTGCCCAAGGACGCGGCTGAGGACGAGGATGATGAGGGAGAGGATCTGTGCAACTGCGAGTTCTCCCTCGGTTACGGAGCCAAGATCCTGCTCAACAACACCCGCCTTCACTTGAAGCGCGGCAAGCGCTATGGCGTGTGCGGGCACAACGGATGCGGCAAGTCGACCCTGATGAAGGCAATCGCCAACGGGCAGGTTGAGAACTTCCCTCCTCCCGACGTGCTCAAGACCGTGTACGTGGAGCACGACATCCAGGGCGACCTGTCGGACCTCAACATCGTCGACTACGTGTGCAAGCTTGTCCCTGAGAGGTCCAGGGATGACATCATCTCCAAGTTGGACGAGTTCGGCTTCAAGGCTGACGACTCCTCCCCTGCCAACATCAACGCCTGCATCTCGGGCCTCTCCGGAGGGTGGAAGATGAAGCTCGCGCTCTGCCGCGCTATCTTGATGAACGCGGACATCCTCCTCCTCGACGAGCCGACCAACCACTTGGACGTCAAGAACGTGGCATGGCTGGAGAACTTCTTGACGAGCCAGGACAAGGTTACCTCCCTCATCATCACTCACGACTCCGGCTTCCTTGACCGTGTGGTCACCCACATCATCCACTACGAGGAGAACCGCAAGCTCAAGAACTACAAGGGCAACTTGTCCGCCTTCGTCAAGCGCGTGCCCAGGGCCAAGACCTACTACGAGCTCAGTGATGAGAACATCAGCTTCACCTTCCCCGAGCCCGGCCTCCTCGACGGCATCAAGTCCAAGGGCAAGGCGATCATCAAGATGGACCGCTGCACCTACACCTACCCAGGGCGCGACAAGCCCACGGTCCGCAACATCACTCTGCAGGCGTCGTTGTCTTCCAGGGTTGCGGTTGTCGGACCCAACGGAGCTGGCAAGTCGACCATCATCAAGATGTTCTGCGGGGAGACGAAGCCGACCGAGGGCACCGTGTGGCGCCACCAGAACATGCGCGTCGCCTACGTTGCTCAGCACGCGTTCCATCACTTGGAGAACCACCTTGACCAGACGCCAAACGAGTACATCCAGTGGAGGTACAGCTCGGGCGAGGACAGGGAGGCCAACGAGCAGGAGGCGAGGAAGATGACCAAGGAGGAGGAGGACAACCTCGAGAAGGTCCACGTCATCCGCAACGACGACGGTACCGTCGAGAAGCGTATCATCGAGGCGCTGAGGTCTCGCCGCAAGACGAAGCGCTCCTACGAGTACGAGGTCAAGTGGCTCAACAAGTCGGAGGAGAACAACTCCTGGATCGAGCGCGAGAAGCTCGAGGAGATGGGATGGGCTAAGATGGTCCAGCGCCTCGACCAGCAGGAGGCGCTCAGGGCTGGGCTTGCCAGCCGCCCGCTCACCACCAAGTTTGTTGAGAAGCAGCTCGGCGACATGGGCCTGGAGGCTGAGTTTGCTACTCACTCTCGCATCCGAGGCTTGTCGGGAGGACAGAAGGTCAAGGTGGTGATCGCTGGTGCTATGTGGAACAATCCTCATATCCTGGTTATGGACGAGCCCACCAACTACCTCGACCGCGACTCCCTCGGGGCCTTGGCTGGAGCCATCCGCAAGTACGGAGGAGGCGTCGTTCTTATCTCCCACAACCGCGAGTTCACCGAGGCTCTCTGCCCCGAGCGCTGGGTTGTTGAGAATGGAGAGCTGCGGCGCGAGGGAGAGGTTGCCGCGGATGAGAAGATTGACGCGAGCGCCAACGAGGCTCCTGACGAGGTGATGGACTCGCTCGGCAACGTGATCAAGGTGAAGAAGGAGAAGAAGCTGTCTGCTCGCGATCAGAAGAAGCTTGAGAAGAAGAAGGCTCAGCGAAGAGCCGCCGGCCTCCCCTCCGACTCCGAGGAAGATTAAGACGAAGGCTGCTGCTAGCGTATCCTTCATGATGCAATAAAGTACTTGCTCTGCTACAATTCTGCTTGTCCTTTCCTTTGAGCTTCACTTGTCAGTGAAACCTTGTACGTCTCAATCATCATCACAGTGGTTTGCTTTCGCTCTCCTTCTCTGGCATCTTCCTCCTGTGCTCTGACTGTTTGATGTTTCTTCTGTATGTTTGCCCTGTCGCTTTTATCGTCTGCTCAACTCTACTCACATCCCTCTCCCCAACATCTTCATCCTCATACTCTCAGTCGATCGCCTTCGCCCTACAGGCCAAGAGGGGTGGGTGGATAAAGCCGAAGTGAGATGCAAGCAGGGAAGGCAGGGAAGGTGAGGGAAGGGAAAGGAAAGGGAGGGGGAGGTAGGGAAGAGAAGGAAGGGAAGGGGAGGGAAGAGACGGAGAGCGAAGGGAAGGGGAGGCTGGCTGGCTGGCTGGCTGGCTGGCAGTTGAGGTTGGAGGGAGGGAGGCGAGGGGAAGGTCGAGGAGGGGAGTGCGAGAAAAGAGAAAAACTTACGAGAAATAAAAAGAAACCAACAAGGAACAGCTCATCATTGTCACCCTCTCCTCCCCTCCCCTCGTCTCACTGGCCTGTCTCCGAGCTTGTTTCAGTGTGCATACTCTTCTCCTTCATTATACCCTTTATCTTCTCCGCCTCTCTCCTCGCAGCCTCGTCTCCCTTTCCCTGCCCCCTCTGCCTGCCTCCATCCTGTCCGCCAGGAGCGAGCGCAGCACTACTAGAGCCGACGTGAGGACCTGCTGAGAGCGAAAGACCACAACAAGGAGGAGCAGGGAGTGACGATGCCCTAGGAGCTCTCAGCCCCTACCTGCACAGGCTTCAGCGCTTCCTTGTCTCCTTCCGTCGCTTCCGCTTGGGCTGAGACCCTCCTCCTCTTTTTCTTCCTCCTCCTCCTCCTCCTCCTCCTCCTCTCCTGCTTCTCCTGCTTCTCCTGTTTCCCGTTTGTCAGCATCGTCTCTAGCTTCATACTTCCCTGCCCCTGTCCAGTTCTTCTTGCTCCTTCATCCTCACTTCAGTGTCTCCGTCCTGTCTTAGCTTCTTGTTGTCCTCAAGTCTGGTCTGCTACCGCAGAGTCTTCTCCTTCACAAACTCTTCTCCCCTTCATGGAGCCCTCGTCTCCCTCACTTCTATCCCCTTCGAACTTTCCCCGCCCTGCTCCCCCCCCCCCCCGCCCGCCCCCCACCTTCCCTCAATCGAAATTCATCCTCTTTTGTCACAGATCATCGAACGAATTACCTTGCGGTGCGTGGATAATTGAATAGGTGGAATATCTCAACAGTCATTCTCGGCAAAGATGTATCGTATCGTTTGGAAGACGAGAAGGGCGAGCGCGAGGAGTATTGATAAATCAGAGCGAAGAAATCCAAGATAAGAAAAGTCGAGGACGAGGAGGACAAAGTTATGTTGACTGGGAGGAGGTGGCGAGGCAGGAAGGGGGAGAAGTAATGTAACAATGTAGTAGGAAGGAGAAGAAAGGACCAGAGGTCTATGCGACGTCGGGAGGGAAAGGGGGACGGAAGAGGCAAACGAGGTTGTGTGTCGGGAGGAGAAGGGAGGGGGGAAGGGGCCTGATGTTTAGAGTTCACAGTAGAATCCAGCTCATGATGCAAGGTCCAACTCTTCCTCCCTCCGTCCGACCGTTTCCTTCTACCCCTCCTATCCCTCCCTCCCCTCCCTCCCTCCCTCCCTCCTTCCCTCCCTCCCTCCCTCCCTCCCTCCCTCCCTCCCTCCCACTTGCTCTCGTGGTCTGTTCTGTCGGGGCGACGGCCAAGGAGCTGATTGTCCTCGTACTGATGTTTCACTTAACTTTGAGTAAAAGAAAACGAGAGGGCCGGCGGTCCCTCTGCCTCCGACGGCCAATCACTGAGGGGATGTGGTCATCCGGTTTCGCGGTACACATAGGCCACAACGCCCCTTGGTAAGTGTGGGCAGGCGCGACGAGGAAGGAAGGGGTACAGGGGAGGTGTAGTGGAAAAAGAGGGGTGGTAGAAACAGAATGGATCTAGCAAGGGGAACCAGATACCATAGGTAGGAGATAGAGACAAATTTAATAGTGACAGACATATGGAATATGAAAGCATTGACTATGATTAATACACTCTACTCGACACAGGATTGTGCTTAGGGGTGGTCCCAAAGAAGGTCAAAGGTGGGGTAGGCGGTGACGTTGCTACTGGAGATCCCGCCAGATCAGCACAGGTATATTTCACAAGGAGTTTACAATACTCATACCAAAATTTGAAAATACAAGATTTATACGAATTTTTATTCGGGGACCTTTGAACATTGACACCTTCCAAGCAGGTCCCTAGCATGTTTGAACATGGGTGGGTGTGGAGTAAGGATTAGATTCGAAGGTATGGTACTGTACTTCAAAGAAACAATGAATAAGATACTAATAGATTTCCTCTATCCCTTGACCCTGGCAATCTGCCATTCCATCCAGGTCTATTCTTCCTTTCTTCCTTGCCCTACAGACCACCCACCAGCTACCTCTCGGAATGACCACCCCACCTCCTTTAAAATTGACCCTACCCTGGACGTGGCAGATCCCAAGTGACTACGCCTGATGTGTGTGGTACAGGAGGTGGGGTCATGGGTATGAGGATTTGTATTGGGGTGGGATAGTGTCTCTGTTTACTTTCATGAAGGTAATATGATGCCTAATATCATCCTTAGCTCATTCAAATATTATTGCAGCTAGAGGTAGTCTTACGGAAGTCCAAAAGTTTGCTTGGATTGGGGTGGGGGTCATGGGTCAGTGCAAGGGTGAGGGTGGGGCGTATTGTGTCCAAAGCCGTCGTAGAGGACCCTACCAATCTTTTTGGACTACCCCACCTACAGACAAACCCATAACCCCCGTCTTTTACTTTTCTCCAGGGGGTGGAGTACCCCTTTAAAAAGATTTTTTTAATTTTCCCGCCGTCCTGGCAAACTCGTGACCCCCTACCCCACCCCTCTCGGCCAACCTCTGGGATCACCTTCTGGTGATCTACCCCTTCATTTCCCCGAGAATCCCTCTATGAAGTACTGGTGTCATTTGAACCCACCCTACGTTTTTCTCCCCTGGTAGTGACCCCTAGTTCTAAGGAAGACCACCCCCAAAGATACAACCCCTACCCAACTAGCAGCTCAAGTACCTAGGCGTGTTCTGATACCCACCCCAGACTTTCTTGAAAAAACTCAGTGATCTGAGATACCGGTGAATTTACCTTTTGAAGTACCGGTAATGATACTGAAAAGCAGCACCTACCCTGACTAAATGTGGACATACGAAAATGGACCCTACCCTCTATGAAGATCACCCCCTTTAGAGGTACCCCAACCTTATCCCCTAAAGGGTTCCCCTGCCACGCCTGAATAGCCTCCTGATCTCCCTTGCCCCTCGTCCTGCCCCCCTTCATCCCTGCCTCCTCCTCAGTTCTACCCATCCTTACTCTCTCCTTCCTCTCCGCCTGCTCTCTGCAGGTTCTTGCCTCCGCTCTCACCAGTGATCCTGTTGCTGGATTGAGTTCGCGAGCGCTCTAGTTTCTTTCCTGTCCCTCTGTAGCACAGATAGCAAGATGGGTCCCGTAAAGGTTTTGGGCCGCCTGGTCCACAAGATTGCGGACATGACCATGTTCAAGATTGTTGGAAATGACTACACCTACATCTACAATGTGTCTTGGGTGAGTGCCAGAAGGAAAATACGATGGGAAAGTCACTTTAGTTCGTACAGGAGGATCCTCGTATCGACCATACCGTGCTCAAGTGCACCAAGGACGATCACGTGATCACCATCGCATCTGCAGGTAGCCCAAGAGTCGCCCTTGGCTGCGGTTTGTTGACTGCATTGCTTGCAGGGTGCAACGCCTTCGACTACCTCATCGAGGGTGCTCGGGTTACGGCGGTGGACTTCAACGGAGCTCAGATTGCATTGACGGAGGCCAAGGCGGCATGCTGCCAGCACATCGAGTTCGAGGAGTTCTTCCAGATCTTTGCAAAGAACGACATTGATCTGTTCCGCCGCAAGTACTTCGAGGTGATCCGCTCTCACCTGAGCATGCCCTCCCAGAGGTTCTGGGACAGCCACATCAAGAGGTTGGAGAGACTTGGCTGTGACTTTGTGATCGTTGACAATCTCCTGCAGCCTCAAGTCCGTCCTCTACTCGGGAACCTCCGGGTTCTTGGCCTGGTTGATCTGCCGCGTGATCTTCCGGTTCTTGGGCCTCGGTTTCATCCGACGCACTGTAGTTGAGGAGCAGAGCTTGGATGCCTTGCAGTCTGAGTGCAAGAAACATCAGAGACGCCTCAAGGTGTTCTGCTGGGTGGTGGACAAGCTGATCTCCAACCTGGGAGGTGCCATGCTTGCTGGCGTGCCTTCCCGACAGCTCGAGCTCGGCCTTCACCGCACGGACAACTTCCAGACTGTGTTCAAGAGGATCTGCTCGACGGACCTTGTATGCCCCTGAGCAAACCTGTGAGCAGGTCTGATCAGATGAGTGCAGGTCCATGACAACTACTTCTACTACGGCTACATCGCTGGAGAGTACTCGGAGACATGCTGCCCTCAGTACCTCAAGAGGGACAACTTCTACAAGCTCCGTGAGGCCCTCAACGCCGGTCGCCTCTCGCTCTTTGAGGGAACCCTCGTTGATGTCTGCAAGAAGGTCTGTTGATGCCCATGTTCGTTACTGTCCTGACATGACGATCAGCGTCCTGAGGCTGTGTACACCGTTGCGTCCCTCCTCGACCACATGGACTGGATGCCTCCTTTCATGATCAACGAGGAGATGTACTGGCTGCAGCAGCGGATGGACCCGAAGCGCGGCAGAGTGTTCTGGCGCTCCTTCTCTGAGGGTGTCCACTCCGCCCCCCTCGGTGAGTCGATGTGCCGATCGATCGTCAGTCTCTGACCCGCGCAACAGTTTGGTTGAAGCCGATGAAGGTCGACGACACCGGCGATCGCGTCGCCATGTACTGGAGCACCTGGATGGCCAAGATGGATGGTTCAATCCGCTTCGACCTCCGCACTCGCAACTGGCCGACCACCCAGACCAAACCTCAAGGGTTCTTCTCCCAGCTCTCCACCGGGATCAAGATCGTCACGTTCCCCTTGATGAAGGGCATGATTGCTCGCAGGGTTGCGCAGAAGCACAACATCGCCGAGCACGCGTCCAAGATGGAGGCCTTCTATGAGTCCCAGAAGGACGAGTACGATGCCTTCCGTGAGAACTTCCTTCATGCCAGGTCGTGGCTGGCGGACTGCATCCCCCTTAAGGAGCAGAAGATGGTCTGGATCGACGTGGGCGGCGGCACCGGACGTAACCTCGAGTTCTTCTCCGTCAAGACCATCCGCGAGAGGTTCTCCAAGATCTACGTCGTCGACGTCTCTCTCTCCCTCCTCGAAGTCGCTCAGCGCCGCGTGGAGGCCGCGGGTCTCAAGGACATCGTGGAGTGCGTGTTCTGCGACTTCACTGACAAGAAGATGGTAGCGGAGAAGCTTCCTCTGCACGGCAAGTGCGACCTCGTGACCTTCTCCTACTCGCTCTCCATGATCCCAGACAAAGTCGGAGCCCTCGACACGGCTGCGGAGCTGCTCAAGCCCAAGGGCGAGGGCATCTTGGGAGTCGCTGACTTCTACTATGGCGGCGGACGTCGGGCATCGCGCGGGAAGGGAGACAAGGACGGCATCACCAACATCCTCACCAGGATCTACTGCGAGGCCACCAGGCTGTGGTTCAAGCAGGACGGAGTCATCCTCCTCAAGCAGGATGTCTTCGACGCTATGCGCTTCAAGTTCGACTTCGATGCGGTGCCGGATGAGAAGTTCCGCCGCCGCGTCCCCCTCCTCCCGATCTTGCGACCATGGCACGGCGTGGTAATGGCGCCGACAAGGTAAACGACAACACAACAACATTCAAACTTGCTTATTCTATTGAGACACATCTATGATGCACCATATTTGATTTGCTTGATCTTTTAGTTTCATTGAATTTTGCTGTCAAACTTGAGCTACTGAGCTCCTTGGCGACGAAGACTCGGCGGCCCGTACCGTTACTCGACTGAGTCGAACTCGGAAGGTTCAGCAGCTTCCGAGTTCCCCGGACCGTACGGTACGGTACCGCCCGGCCCGGCGCTGAGCCTCTCCGACTGTCACCGGGCTGGCCGCACTCAGTGGCACTGCCGGCAGCCTGTGAGCCTCCGAGGCTCCGAGGCTGGCAGTGACTGCGGCGGACTGAGAACATGAACGGAAGCCTTCAAGCAAGGCTGACGAAGGGCCGGGCTGTGACTCAGACGGGCGGCACGTGACCGCGGGCCGCAGCGATCATCGGCGCCGGGACCGTACTACTGGGCTAGGCTCACCGGGTGACTGAGGGATGCTAGGCTACTGCCGAACTTGCTATTAGCGATTATGTAACGGCTGAAACGGTTTTGCGCTGACGCAGACTGAAAGCCTTGGGCCTTGGGTATGGAAGGAAAGAGTGAGGGTAGAGGAGCGAAGCAAGAGAGGAGAGGAGAGACCAGCAGCGGGAAAGTAGCAAGGGATATCTGAGAAACAGAAGAGAGGAGAAGAGGAGAGAGATTGAGAAGCAACAGAGAGGTCCCGGAGGGGTACAAGTGAAGATTCAATTGGAAGATCTGTTCGTCGGGAGCTTCAGGTACATCGACTCTGTCACGAGAGCTTCAATCTCCCTCATGACCTGGGGATCATGCGATGCTCTCCCTGTGAAGCTTGAAACTGACTCAGTACACAGCTGAGGTGACATCGCGATTTCTTGCCATCAGAGGAAGCGAAATGGAAGACAATCAAACTGCTCAAGAGATGAACCAAGAGGATGCAGCTGCTGCATGGCGAGCGGCCAGGACCCAGAAAAGCTGCTTGCATTCGGGCAAGGTTGGACAGAAAGACTCGGACGGGGAGAAGTGGACGACGCTCGAGGCGACATGGCGAGTGGGAACGCTTCCCTTCCGGTCTTTTCCTGGTTTCTCTTGCGCTGCTCGAGCATGACCTCTAGCAGGCTGGCGCACAACAAGCTCGCAACGAATTGGAAGGGGAGGACGAGGTCCACATGGAATGGGAGACTAGAGCAGGTGAAACGCGAGTAGCACGGGAAGCGAATTTCGTGACTTGGTATCTCATAAGGCTGTTGCAAGCTTGAAAACTTACGGGAACAACACTCCTCACTCTGTCTCAATGATTCGCATGATCTTGGACAGCGTCATCACCTCTTCATGCATCCCAGAGGGCGTCAACAGGATCTCACAGGACCTGGGAGGATGCCTGAAGGTTAAAACACATGATGTTTTGAGAAAAGATGCTGACGTCTCGCCTCTCCCCCGCCCTCAGGTGTGGTGGTTCTTTCCTGAGACCCTCAGACATCAAGCAGAAGCCGAGCGCTTCATCTTTTACGTGCATGGCCCTACGGCAAGCCCCAGCTCGAGCGCTCATCGAGACCTCGTCTCCAGGTTTTCCTGCTGGGCTCGAGATGTTCGATGACTGCTCTCTCCAGGATTGCTCTCGATGCTCATGCTGCGGTTGTCCTCGTGGACTACAGGCGCACACCAGAGAACACCAGGGAGGAGAGCCAGGAGGACATCAACAAAGCTTTCCGGTGAAGTCACGGATGAGGATTCTAAAAGGTTGTGACGTCAGCGCCAGGTGGTTCATAGAGCAGCCCGGGGTGTGTCCGGCAAACCTTCTTGTGAGTCTTGACGTCTTCACCTCCTCCCCTCGCCCTTGCACTGAACGCTCTAATGGTACAGGTGGCGTGCGATGGGCTCGGGGCCTCGCTAGCCATCAACTTGCTCTGTGAGATACGTGACGAGAGGACGAGAGGGGGTGCAGACCTGCTGCCTGCGGGCCTCGTCCTCATCTCGCCTTGGGTAGACCTCGCAGAATCCAGCGGGAGCAGGTAACAAGCATGCAGCATGTGTAGCTTCTAAACTCCTGCTTCCACAGCTGGGAGAAATTCTCATCTGTTGACTGGGTATCGAAGCGAATCCAAAGCTTCGTCGCCGCAGACTACGCTGGGCTGCTTCCGCTTACCGATCCTCTCGTCTCTGCAACCCTGGCTGACTTCAAAGGATTTCCTCCTGTCTATATCTCCGTCGGGCAATGCGAAGTGTATCACGACCAGGTCAGCTTACAACGCTCACCCCTCTCTCCCTGCTCACTCGCTCTGCTCCAGATCGTCGCCCTGTCGGAGAAGATGCGAAATGCCGAGCTTATCGTCGAGTTGGACGAGGCACAGGATATGGTTCACTGCTACCAGTTCTTCTCAAGGTTGAAGCCCCCCCAACCCATCCGATCTCCTCTGACCTCCCACAGCCTACACTCGGCGTGTGCCGCCGGCATTCTTCGGATCGCTGCGTTTGCAAGGAAGTTCGCCCCCGGCCACCTGAGGTTGTCGACTGAGCAGGTAAAGATCCGATGAGGAGATGAAAAGAACCCCAGAGTTATGTCAAGATGCAGGTAGATGCCATTATAGCCCAAGGACAGGCCGGCAGGTACGACAAAGCAGATTCGTTGTCTTGTGCTCACTTTTCGTTCTCAGTGATGTATTCAAGCCACCACCAGCAGAGGGATAACATGTAGAGGAAAGCTGAAGAGATAGAGAGGCATCGTGATATGAGTTGGAAATAAATGATTCTTCTTGTCGACAACCCAATACTCATATGCATGTCTCAACTTCCCTGCAGAGGGTTGAAATCAAAGAGTTCAAAACTTCCTTGTAACAACTTCTTTACTATATCAACATCAAGATTACCTCGGACGCTCTTCCTCCTCACATTCTCACTGCTTCGCTCTCGCTGGGATCAATCTCAGCCTGTGCTGACCCCGATATCTCCAGTATGAGTGTACCAGTAAGTAACTTCCTGCCCTATCTGGTCCTCCTCTCCATCTCTCACGTCCTCTGGGACTGCTAGAGGAGCTCCAAGCCAGTCGTCTCCTCCCAGCAGGTTCTGCATCCTCCCTCCCCTCCTCGCAGCCACCATCCCCCATAGCGAGATCAGCATGCCGCCTCTTCACGGCACTCCACTCCTACTACTAATTTAACTTAACTTTGAGTAAAGAGCCGCCTAATCACTGCTGTAGGATCACCGGGTCCGATGCCGCTCACTGGCGGCAGGCCGCCCGGCCGCCGCGCCCTCAGCGCCGGAGGGCCACCGGGCCATCGGCCGCGCGCGCGCGCGGCGGCCGCACGGTCGCCGGCCCCGGGTGCGCCGCCGCCGCCGTACTAGTACCGTAGCAGTACGGTAGTACCCGGTACCCGTTTATCAGTCACTGAGTGCACCGTGCACTGATAACGGCGACCGGGTCGCCGCCGCCCGCCAGGCCCTGCCGGGCCCGGTACCACCGGGTGATGGAGCGTATGCCAGCCAGCCGCCGTGCCAGTCAGATCAGATGAGATAGCGCCGACTCCCGTTAACAAAAACTCTCCTCAGCGTAAACCAAGACGACTCAGTACGTGTTTCGGCCCTCGGAGGCGGCCAATGTAACGTGTGGGACCGTCAGACCGTAAGAGGGGGCTTGCCTAGCCGTCTTGCTAAGGTCCTCTCATGTCTGGATGATGCTTGGGTCACAGTTCCGACATCCTAGCATACCGTCGCAGTCTACTCAGTGATCCGAGTCTCAGGCATGTGCTCCCCGGGCCTCAATTCTGACTCTCGTTTTGTGTGGCATTAAACTCGGTCTAAGCAAAAACTGTCACTTGTTACAACTAAGATCGCCGGGATGTGATATCTGCGTGACTTTGGCCCTAATACAAGTCACATGATAACAAACTTGTATTCCGTCACCGGGGCCGGGCCGGGCCCGCTCAGTGCCGCCGCCCGGGCCCCGCCGAGTCGCGGCCCGAAGCCACCGGCGTTCACAGTCACTGTGTCGGGAGTCACGGGCCTGGCCTTTCGCCTTACCGTCAGTACCGAGGACACTGATAGGCTCGATCTACGGTGACCAAGGTTTACTGGAACAATCATGAAGCCGGCCCCGCGGTACTCAGATCTGACCGGGCCTGAGGGCCAAGCCTGGGCACTGTGAGCAGGGCCCGCCGCGGCCGGAGCCGCCCAGGCTAGTGAGCCTCTGGCACAGCAACCCGCGACGGTCACTGTTGAAAGCCGCCGAGCCTGGCTCAGTCCAGGCTACGGGCCCGGTTCAACATGAACTCGAAAGCTCTGATCGCGGGGACTCAATAACAGGCGGCCGGGTTTTCCGAAGTTCAATCATGCGGCCATGCCGGAGTCCGCCGTGACAGTCCCGGATGCTACTAGTGTCCATCCGAGTGACTTAGCCTGTCACGATGGTTTGGACCCCAAGCAGAGGCCGGGACGGTCGCACCGAGAGCACGATGATCAGATCAACGCAACGAACGAGAGGAGCAACGAGACGGCGAGCAGCTTGAGCCCGCTGAGGCCAGACAACGTTGAAGTTCCACTCGGTGTTGCAGGCGGGGCGACAGGTGCCGGGGCAACTGGGCTATCGGAAGGCGGGGCCGGGGAGTTGGTCGGCGGTGGGGGGGCAGGAGTGTCGGAGTTGGCAGGAACTTCTGCGTCAGCAACAGCTGCAGGGACAGGTCAGGACAGGCCCATGAAACCAGCTCAAGAGGTCGTACCGTAGGTACTAAAATGGAAGATAGAGCTCAGGCAAGAGCAGTTGCCGATCGCTCCCTTGCTGCAGTTGCCAACTCGCTCCGGGCTGGAGGAAAAGTTGAGGAGATCGGAGACAACGACCAACTCAAGGTGCTTCAGCATGCCTTGGCAGCTCTCTGCTGTGCCTGTGGGACGTGCAGTGTCAGAGCAAGGAACTGACGACTTTGATCCTCTTGACTGCACCTAGAAGAGGGATGTCGAGCATGAGGCCTCCTTCAATTGTCAAGTCAACTGAAGGCTCGATGGTTATAACGTCGCTGACGATCTTTCCGGCTTTGAAATATTGAGCGAATGGTCCCTCTTGCAACGCTGATGAGGGAACAGGAGAAATGGTGAAGTTGACGGCATCAGATTTGTTGTCAGTTCTTCGGAAGGCATTTTGTGAGCTTGCATGCAGGGCGAAAGCCATCTGCAGTCCCACGAGAGGAAGAAGTTATCCGTCAGTCCGAGCGCATCAAGTCTCGCACATGTAAAGGACACCTTTCCATCAGAGGAGTTCAACCTGATCTCCTGGTTGCCGGTTCCTGGCATGAGCATGGCTGTACGTGGTTCCGGGGTTGGCGGACGATCGCAGGTCTGCGAACAGACAAACTGGGGCCTGTTGCAACAAAAAAAGTTAGGAAGCAAAGAGCAAACCATGGAACGGCGACGATGTACCTCTTTGAGGTAGTGTTCATGATCACCTTCCCGTCGCTGTCTCTTTTTAGCCCACAGCTCTGCAAGAAACTCATTATGTCATGACATCTTCAGACGAAAAGAAGCTCGGACCAGCAAACCATCGCTGCAGCCTGTCAGAACTTCACAGCTCTGTGCAACCATAGTTCAATTAGCATACACAACAAGGGTTAAGGTGATGGAAAGTTTCACCTCAGTGCTAGACTTGCAATAGTTCGGGTTGGAGCTGCATGCCGTAGATTGTGGTGGACAACCCTCCCAAGTAATTCCAGCTTTCGCGCAGCCTTGCAGGTTGCTGTTTCAGGCAAGTTAGTCAGTCAAACAGGATGAGGGATCAGAGGGATCTACCTCTTCTTGGTGATGCCATCGGAGCAAAGGACTTCATTCGCTCCAAGGGAAGAAGTTGGACAATCTTGTTGACTGGCAGCACAGCTCCAGTCTGCACATCGATAGGAGCTAGCATTGCATGCTACAGCAGCGGGAGCGCAAGGCAAGCCCCTGCTGCAAGAGCCTTGAGCGATACAGTACTGAAGCTCTTGGTCAGTCATGTGCAAACAAATCGAGTCAACTCACTTGGTCATTCTTTAAGGTGCATCGCATGTTCAGGGCCGTAAGATTGACGCTCATCATCGTTTCATTAAAGCAAAGTGCCATTGTCTTCACACACTGCCCTTTCTTGTCCGCCAGAACAGCATCGAATGAGGGGCACATGGTGCTCGAGGGCGGGCACATATCCCTCGATGCCATGTATTGCTGAGAGTCCTGCATACCTTGGCTCTTGTCCTCTCTGGAAGGAGGCGGTTTGCTGTCGCCCCCGTTCATGTCACCACCCGCTCTGCGGGAATCCACGTCGGATACAGTGACTGCAGCGCTTGCAGAGAGAAGGAGGACCCCGAAAGAGAGGAGGAGCATCGTCGAGCATGTCGAGACTGAGCTCATGGTTGAGGAAGCGACTCGATGCGGCTGCGCTCGTGGGCTCAGATGGGAGGAACCACAAACGTTTTTCTTATTTGATGTTTCAAGTTTTGCCCCAGGGGGTGGGGTAGGAGATAGGGGTGCGGTGCATTGAGTTCAGGGGGTCTGCTTTCTAATGATGTGACTGTTCAGTGATCCCAAGAAATGTTCACTGACATTTAAAAACTGTCAAATAGAAAATTTCAAAAATTGAACAACGATTCTTGAGTTGGCCGAACTCTGGCTGGACCGTGCTTCCGGGCCCCGGGGGGGCCAAAGTGACTACCCCACCCATTCGGGGCTCGGCGATCAGTGAGCTGAGGGATCGGGTCAACTAGGGTACGGTAGGTAGGGTACTAATAAAGACGGTAGGGTACCGTGGCGTGAGCATCCAGCTGACCTGTACCATATCCAACTAGGTCCCTTGCCAAAAGCCTATTAAGTACCGGTCCTTCCCGAGTCACGATCAGCGACCCCCCGCGCGCAGTGAGGGGCGTCAGAAACTTCCTGTCCCGTTGCCTTATTACTAAAAAAACCTCTAGTACCAGCAGAGATACAAAAATGTAACTTGACTCCGAAGCTCCGCCTGAGTGTGCCACACCGTGAGCCTCCGGACGCCGGCCGCCCGTGTCACAGTGTGTGCTGTCTAGGCTACTGAGTACTACCGTAGTACCCGTAGGCTTGCCGCGCACAAGTGTTCGGACTCGGGAGCGGCCTGCTGGTGGGCCGGCCGCCGCTAGTACCGTACTACTAATAGCCGCTGGAGTCCCGTCAGTCAGTCCGACGGTCACGGGCCGTCGGACAGTGTGTCACAGTGTGCGGGGGCCCGGGGGCCGCGTCACGGTTCGGATCAGACCCGGCGACCGTCGCTTGGCCTCGGACTCAGCGGCGGAATCCAAGGGCCATCGCCGGATGTCTCAGCACCGTCACAGCGGCGCGATGATGACGGTGACGGTGACCCGGACTCAGTGACTCGTCCGGGGCCTTCGGGCCCGGCCCGCGGGAAGGCAACTGAGCAACGTCACGGTGCCACCGTGAGTCAAGTGTACTTGACTGAGAGTCTGTGTTTTATTCGCCAGGAAGTACTACAACTAATCAGTGCTGCGAGAAGCGAGAGAAGCTTCCGACGAGGTTCACGACGCTGAGCATGAAAGCCGGGATGCCCTGAGCCAGTCCAGTCAGAGTCACAGTGATCATGTCAACTGAAGGTTGCCATAGCACCTGAAATATCATCGATGCGGGGAAAGCATTGGAGCTTCCAGCCGATGACTTCGTGTCGGTGGTCGCTGACGGCTGCGATGTGGTGGTAGTGGTGGTGGTGGTAGACGAAGACTGGTCAGAAGTTGAGCTAGTTGTAGTGGATGGAGATTGCAGAACTGAGTTCGACACGGCTGCACCGAGCAGTGTCAGCCCCCTCCCCAGTGCCTCCCTCCTCCTTGTACTCCTCCTTACCGTAGGTGCTGAAGTGGGTGATATTCACCGCACACGAGCAGTCCCCTACCGATCCCATCGAGCAGCTCCCAAGGCCCTCCGGAGTCGCACTGAAGTTGAGCAGGTCCGACACAACCACCATCTGCACGTTCTGCAAGATCTGGCTGCACATCTCCTTGCTCCCTGCGACCAGCCCTCCTGTCACATGCCCGGCCCCTCCCTCGCCTCCCGTCACGCTGCCTCACCGTCAATGGGGATGTCGATCGTCAAGCCCCCGTCGATGACAAGCGCCGCTGAGGGCTCGATGGTGATGACGCTGCTGACGATGTTTCCGGACGAGTAGAGCAGCGCGAAAGGGCCCTCCTGCAGCGCCGACGCGGAGACAGGAGCGATGGTGAAGTTGACGGCTTCTGACAGGTTGTCCATGCGACGGAAGGCGTTGGAGTGTAGCGCCTTCATCGCGAACGCAGGCTGAGCCAACAAGCCAGTCAGCCGCCTCTCCCCCCTCCCAGCAAGACAGCGTTACCGCTCCGTCCGCCGCCTTCACCTCCATCGCCTCCGACCCCAGTCCGGGTCGTAGAGCAGCGGTGGTAGGAGCAGGCTGAGGCGGCCGGGACTGACACTGCGACACGCAGGTCATGATGGGCCTGCGCGGCTCCTCCCGTCAGCGGTCAGAGCAGGACATGTCGCGACCTGTACCTGTTGGTCGAGCTGTTGTACAGGGCGACCCCCTGAGCGTTGCGCCGAGGACCGCAGCTCTGCCATACCTCCCGTCAGCGACTGCAGCCGCAGGGCGAAGCCCGCAGCGAGCCCGTACCTTCATCGTCTCGGGACACCCGGTGAGCGCCTCGCACTCCTGTCGCAGCAAGCACAAGGTCAGCGAGCTCCCGCGCAGCCGCTTCCTCTGCGAGCGACGCACATCTTGATGCTTGACGCAGATGTTGGGGTTGGCCGAGCAAGGCTTCGATCCCGGGGGGCATCCCTGCCAGAAGATCCCCATCTCCGCGCACGCTCTGAAGGAGCTGCAACAAGCCAGTCACCTCCCTGCTTCCCTCCTCCCTCCCTCCCTCCCTCCCTCCCGCTCCTTCCTGCCTCACTCGCATGCAGGCCTTGCGTACCTGGCCGTCGTCATGCCGTCGGGGCAGGTCACCAAGCCGTTGCCGCTGCTCGGGCAGCTCGCGGCATCAGCCGCACAGCTCCAGTCCGGACAGCGTACTTGCGAGGCAGAGCAAGTAGGGTTGGGAGGAGGACAAGGGAGGGAGGAGCAAGAGGCTGTCACAGCGCACCACTAGGTCATGGAGCATCGTCAGCGACAGGCAGGCAGGCGGACAGATCTCACCATCATGCCCTGCTGTTTGCAGGAGTCTCTCAAACCGTGGAACAGGGTGTTGTTGTTTCCGTAGCATTCCTTGGTGCTGTTGGCACACTGTCCTCGGAGAGGGTGAGGAACGTTTGCAGCATCGGGGCAGGCGGGCATGGAGTGAGGGCATCTGCTCATGGACTGCATGGCGTTGAGGGCGCTTTGAAACTGCTGATTCCTTTGAGCCGTGGCTGCGTTCTGCTGTCCGATGTCGGCTCTTGATTTACATCTTGTTCGGTCCACAAGCAAATAGGAGCTGTTGTAGCATTGGCAAACAGGCACGTTATTGTCGTTCATGACGCATGTAGAGAGGTGGCATGTCTAGCGAACAGGTCAAACTCAAAGATAGACGAACAGGAGCAATCAAACAAGGTGTCATATCCTTACCATGTAAGTGCAGTTCTTTGGCGGGGGCCTCATTTGAGGTGGTTGATTGTTGTGATTGAAGTCTGCGCCATTCACCGGCTGTCTAGGAGGAGGGGAGACCCCCTGTTGCTCTCTGCCCGGGGATTGCATTCCTCCGTTTTGACCTGCTGAACCTTGCTGACTCTGGACTTGGAGAAAGAGAGCGACGAGTGTCATTAGGCTGAGGAAATGTGTATGCGCCATGTCTGAAAACGATCTGACTGTCAGCAGATCAGAGGAGAATACACTTGTAGAGCAGCCTTTCTTGATCTGTACTGCTAGAGAGTCTTCAGGTCCTTATTTCTCGATGAAACTCAACAGTAACAGACCGCTGTGAAGGCTCTAGAGGAGTTTTAAGGGATCGTTTACCACCGCCAAGGCTTTTGACCAGGTACAACAGATGGGAGGTACGGCTGACGCAAGCAGGAGAGCGCGAGACCGGAGGAGTACAGAGCAAGGAGGAAGAAGACGCGACGAGGAAGCGATCGAGAGCGAAAGATCACACAGTGATATAGGGGGATCTAACTAACAACAGGTGCTCAAAGGGATCTAACTATTAACAGGTGCTGCAGCACCGTGTATGATAGGGGGGGTACTTTGCTGGTCATACACACCGGTGGTTGTTATAGGGTTTCCGCTGTTTCCATGGAGGGACCCTACCCACAGGTACCCTACCTACTGAAATCCCATTCCATAGCTGTAACGAAGAAGTCGATTGCACCGGTACTGTTGGGACTGTAACGGACATGGTTGGATAAGGTTTTGTCTTTTTTTGTAGGATAGAGAATGTCAGAGTTTGTGCCGCCGTGACAGAAAGAGTCGCTGCTGACGATGACTAGTGCGTCTGCTGTTGAACACGCTAACGGACCGTCGAGTCAGTCTCTACCCGGCCCTGGGTGAGTCACCTCTCTGATGTAAGTGTGACTCGCCAGGTCTGAGAGTGAGAGCTGAAGCTTCAGCTGCACTTTCAGTGACAGTGTGTATCAAAACTTCATTCATTCCCATTCCATCCAATGTTTTCCATCCAATCTTCACATTCTCCCAATCCATATTTTCTCTTTATAACCTAGATTCTGCATACAATCATTTCTGCTGGACCTCCGTCCAACGCATGGTGATTCTCACATGCCTTTCATTTCTCTTGCTCTTCCTGACCTCATCATCACACACCAGAGACCAGGTGCTGCAGCGCTGGTTTGCGCTGTACATACGGTCAGCTGGCTCCACGCCAGCGTCACAATCGTTCAAGTCTCAGACGGGCGCCTGGCATTCTTTCAAATCCTCTTACAGGGAAGCCTCAACTGATGGAGTGGTACGGGTCTGATCTGCCGATCTGCCCTGCTTCAAGAGCAACGCTGAAGAAGAAAATCAAATGACCAGTAGGCGAGCTGCGAGGATAACAAAAACCTGAAAGCTCTTTGAAATTTTGCAACTGTATTTGTGCAAACTTCGCTCTGTCCAGTTCCTCAGGGTTGGGGACGTCATCTACAGGCATTCCCTTGCCTTGTAGATAGTTTCGCTTCTGTTCAAGAAGCTGTACCACACAGAGTTGTTTAGATTTGCCTCATCGAAATGCATGGCCGTTGAACTAACCTTTGCATATCTTTGGCGATGCTCCTCCTCGTCATCTTCCTTTCCTGTGTATGTTGTGTTGTCTATCTCAAAACTGGAAGCTCTTCCATATCCCTTCCACAGATTTCCCTCGATCTGAAAATCAAGTCAACGGCTTGTAATTTTCCGGTGACATGTACAAATGAGTGTCGGAGGACGATTGAAGGCTGTCAGAAAGAAAACTCAGCATTAGAACATGCAGAAGAATCGTTCGAGTTGCGGTACATCATGCCATTGAGACGATTGAGGCCCTTCAAGTCCACCATGGGGTACCGACAAGAAGCCAAAGAATACGCTAGATGCATGAGTGTTTTCAATCTGAACCTGTCAGAACATCAAAGTATTGAAGAGAAAGGACGAGGGAAGCACCATGGAGTATGAGGTCGCCACCACACCAATTTCCACCTTGTTCACACGGCAATATTCTGTATTGCATTTGAAGTCAGGATGATCGCATAGCAGGTCAGGGCTGATGAGGGAGGAACGAGGGATCAAAGAGATACCAAGACAAACGCAAGAGTTGTCTGCAGCTCGAATAGCAGAGTTTGAGAAGCACTCCATCACACAATTCAACAAAGCTGCGTTGCACTGATCCTGTATGAAGATTCCCACATATCCTTCATAATTCTCGAATGCCAAACCTCCGATCTGTGAACACCGGTGAGTCAAACCTCGAGTCATGGCCACAGCATCACGCACGTAAGTCTCCGCAATAGATGCCGAGCTCGCACCATCCAGCCAAAGACAAATTCCCTATAGCAACGTCACAGGAAAGCAACTCGAAACAAGCTGTTCTCTACTTTCGAAGTCAAAATCCGGCACTTCTCAAAGTCCCAGGTGCAATTGTTCATCACGATGGTAGAGTCCTTGGCTTGCAGGCTAGAAGGCAGCGAATGTAGTGAGGCCAGCAGTTCTGTCAACCTTCCCTTGACGTCTGTTTGCAAATCTGTCTTATCCTTTTCAAAGCTAACCTCCTCGAGGCTCTTGAGATACTCCACTTTCTTCTCGTCTGCTACGGCCACGCTGCCAGACCCTTCCATCTCATGCTGCACCTGCCCAACATGCTTGAACTCGTCGCCATATCTGGAGTCGGCCAAAGGTAGCTTGTCGTTAGGAAATAAAGTTTGAAAAAACACTTCGTCGGGATCCTTGGCATCATTGTAGATGCAGGTCACCCGTTGCATGTCCCCCAATGACTGAGACTCGAGAGACCACCTACCGTACACATTGCTCCCTGTGAGCGAATCAATGGCGTCGCCAGACTTGAGGAAGTCAGGGTCTTGCACGCCTCGCAGGCTGATGGGTCTTTCTCCCAAAGTCTCGACCAGCCGAGCTTGCAGGGGCGACCTCAACACATGATCTCCAGGCTTGATGACTATAGTCTGCTCTGCCTTGCACGATATGAGCGCGTCTTGGATAGACAAGAGAGACTCTGGGTAGATCTTGATCTTGGTTCGTTCGTCAAAAACGATCTCAAGGCAGGTGACGTTCGATACATCCCATACAGCACAACTCTGATAGGCTCCGATGTCTTCCATCATTCTCGCATGCAAAGTGCTTGGGACTGGAGGTTCCGACGGTAATCCGAGGTATTCAGCAATGTCCCCAGCAGAAAAGTCAGGCTCTAGATCTTCTTGAACATCACTGCGATTGTATCTCTGTACTATCTCTTCAAATCGTTGTCGTCGACGCAATTTGTCGATTCGAGCATCTTCCTCAAATTGTTCTCTATCAATGGGATCGCTCTCAATTGCATCCTCGTCAACAAACTCGTCATCCCCTGAATCCTCTTCCATGTCATCATCCTGCTGAGTGGATCGCCTCTGATCCGAGCTCTCTGATTCCCTCGAGCTCCCCCCTCCTCTCCTGTCAGAAGGGGCTGTCCACATCGTGTCATCGGATTCCAGGGAAGATGATTGACCTCGAACGGCAGTGCCGTCTTGCATCTCATCGTTTGACTGTGAACCTCCCCTCACACCACGCAACGAAATCGAATGAAAAGGATTTCGTGGAAGTAAATTTTTCCTGCATGGGGCAGGCAACGACGAGGCTCTGAGAGAAGCCTTGATCCCCTTGGCAGGATGGCTGATATCAATAGATAATGCTGCCTTGAGAGTAGCTGCAAATATCAGCCAAAGCCATAGAGACTTCGCTACTGCAGCATCCATTTTCTTGGTAGCTGGTTGTTACTCCCTCTCAATCTTGCTGAATATCATTCTCATCTTTTCATCTCTCATCTCATCTCATCTCATCTCATCTCATCTCATCTCATCTCATCTCATCTCATCTCATCTCATCTCATCTCATCTCATCTCATCTCATCTCGTCTCATCTCGTCTCGTCTCGTCTCGTCTCAGCATGGTCCGTATGTCTCTGGCCTCAAAATTTTTGGCGCCTACCGCCAGTCCAACTCATCACCCTCATACTTTTCTGTTTTTTTTCTTTTTTTTCTGTTTTTTTTCTTTTTTTTCCCTCCACACTGTAGCCGTTGCTGTTTCCCTTGTTGCCGGATCCGTCTGGCATGCCATGATGAGGGACCAGGCCCCACCCCACCCTCCATTTGACCATCAGTACACCAAATTACAACCGGTGATCAAAGCCGGTCCATCCGATCATGTTTTCCGAGCCAAAACCTAAAGTCACCTCCTGCTCTATAGCGAGAGGGGGAGGCAGTTACTGGTGTTAGCCTTGCAGTCAAGCTCGCCTGCGTACGCACCTCTATCTTACCTTGCTTCACTCGCTGATACCTCTAGCTTCCTTCCCCCAACCACTCTCACCATTTCTTGTCGTCCGTATCCGACATCTTGTTCAACCTGATTTTGCACCCGTTGCTCCCTTTCCTTTCGGCTTCGATATCAACAGAGTACAAGAAGACCATGAGGAATGTCGCAAGGGTGTCCCTGCTGCTTGTGATCATCAACTCCCTCCGTGTCTGTGCGCAACCGCCGAATGGACCGGGAGGACACCGAGGGGGTCCACCCCCAGGCGTCAAACCCCGTCCAGCCGATTGTGCAGACAAGGTGAAAGTTCTTTCCGGCTGAAATGAGTTTGACCTGTTCGCTAGACGTGCCACCTCTCTACATGCGTCATGAACGACAATAACATGCCTGTTTGCCAATGCTACAACAGCTCCTACGCTCCCCTTCCTGATGGAAGAGGATGTATATTAAGAGCCGATATCGGACAGCAGAACGCAGCCACGGCTCAAAGGAATCAGCAGTTTCAAAGCGCCCTCAACGCCATGCAGTCCATGAGCAGATGCCCTCACTCCATGCCCGCCTGCCCCGATGCCGCAAACGTTCCTCACCCTCTCCGAGGACAGTGTGCCAACAGCACCAAGGAATGCTACGGAAACAACAACACCCTGTTCCACGGTTTGAGAGACTCATGCAAACAGCAGGATATGATGGTGAGATCTGTCCGCCTGCCTGCCTGTCGCTGACGATGCTCCATGACCTAGTGGTGCGCTGTGACAGCCTCTTGCTCCTCCCTCCCTTGTCCTCCTCCCAACCCTACTTGCTCTGCCTCGCAAGTACGCTGTCCGGACTGGAGCTGTGCGGCTGATGCCGCGAGCTGCCCGAGCAGCGGCAATGGCTCTGTGACCTGCCCCGACGGCATGACGACGGCCAGGTACGCAAGGCCTGCATGCGAGTGAGGCAGGAAGGAGCGGGAGGGAGGAGGAAGGGAGGAGGGAGGGAGGGAGGGAGGGAGGGAGGGGAAGAGGGAAGCAGGGAGGTGACTGGCTTGTTGCAGCTCCTTCAGAGCGTGCGCGGAGATGGGGATCTTCTGGCAGGGATGCCCCCCGGGATCGAAGCCTTGCTCGGCCAACCCCAACATCTGCGTCAAGCATCAAGATGTGCGTCGCTCGCAGAGGAAGCGGCTGCGCGGGAGCTCGCTGACCTTGTGCTTGCTGCGACAGGAGTGCGAGGCGCTCACCGGGTGTCCCGAGACGATGAAGGTACGGGCTCACTGCGGGCTTCGCCCTGCGGCTGCAGTCGCTGACGGGAGGTATGGCAGAGCTGCGGTCCTCGGCGCAACGCTCAGGGGGTCGCCCTGTACAACAGCTCGACCAACAGGTACAGGTCGCGACATGTCCTGCTCTGACCGCTGACGGGAAGCCGCGCAGGCCCATCATGACCTGCGCGTCGCAGTGTCAGTCCCGGCCGCCTCAGCCTGCTCCTACCACCGCTGCTCTACGACCCGGACTGGGGTCGGAGGCGATGGAGGTGAAGGCGGCGGACGGAGCGGTAACGCTGTCTTGCTGGGAGGGGGGAGAGGCGGCTGACTGGCTTGTTGGCTCAGCCTGCGTTCGCGATGAAGGCGCTACACTCCAACGCCTTCCGTCGCATGGACAACCTGTCAGAAGCCGTCAACTTCACCATCGCTCCTGTCTCCGCGTCGGCGCTGCAGGAGGGCCCTTTCGCGCTGCTCTACTCGTCCGGAAACATCGTCAGCAGCGTCATCACCATCGAGCCCTCAGCGGCGCTTGTCATCGACGGGGGCTTGACGATCGACATCCCCATTGACGGTGAGGCAGCATGACGGGAGGCGAGGGAGGGGCCGGGCATGTGACAGGAGGGCTGGTCGCAGGGAGCAAGGAGATGTGCAGCCAGATCTTGCAGAGCGTGCAGATGGTGGTTGTGTCGGACCTGCTCAACTTCAACGCGACTCCGGAGGGCCTTGGGAGCTGCTCGATGGGATCTGTAGGGAACTGCTCGTGTGCAGCGACGATCTATCACTTCAGCACCTACGGTAAGGAGGAGGACAAGGAGGAGGAGAGGAGGAGCAGGCAGGGGAGGAGACTGACAGTTCCTGCTGTCAGCTGTTGCCAACTCGTATTCGGTGTACTCGGTGTCAAGTGTGAACTCGAGTGTAACCGAGTCAACGGTCACGGTGTCTGACACCGTCACAACTACATCCTCCACCCCATCGACCACCTCGTCTACTACCTCTACCTCAACTGCGGCTCAGCAGGCCCAAACGACTTCTACGACCCCTGCTCCCAGTCTCAATAGTTCTTCTGCGACGACGATTGCTAAGGTACAAGAGGAGAGAAACAGTGAGGTTGCCAGCAATTATTCTTACTTCCTGATTGGCAGAATTTCATGTTTTCAATGTTCTTTGTCATCGTTGGAATGTCCTGTCGTATCCTGATGTTTTAGATGGATCGATTTTGCCATTTGGATTCATGTGTGCGTAGGGGATGGTCGAGAGTAGTCATTCAAGTATGTAATCAATAAATGAAGCTTTTATTATCATACAGGTCACACAGAGTGAATGGAAGTCACTTAGAGCGAACAACCTCGGAAACGATGCTGATGTAGTTTTTCCGACACGACTAGAGACTATGCATTCGATGTCGAACAGAGAAGATCACATCTCTATTTCCACTCAGAGAAATTCACGGAGCCTTCCATGTCTCCTTCTTTGTACGTAGGCACCTGTTGTCGCGTTGAGTTCAAGGGATGATGAATCCTCAGAAGCCGAGGGCGGCTACTTACGACTTTCTTGAATCTTTTGAAATTGACAACCCCGTTACCAGGTGAGGATTGTGCGGCAGGGTTTAACTTTGAGTCCAATTTTGAGGCTTCTTCTTCTTCTTGCCAAAAGCGCTACCATTTGTAAATGACTGGAATTGTCAACACATCAAGCAAGCACCTTGTCTGAAGATCTCGAGTCATTGGCCTCCACATGTTCTTCTTGATGGCTAACTTCAATTTCGGGTAAAGGCATTCTGATGACCTCCTTTGCTTTCTGGTTTTTGACTTCTACAGAAATGATCGATTCACAGTTGATAGGAATGACGCATGCTTCTCTACCACTACCTTTCTTGCGTTCTTCTTTCTTTTTTCCCGGTCTCGACTTTGAAGGAACATCCTCGTACCACAATCGAGAATCTTTGACAGGAAGTATCTTTAAGTCGTTCACCTGATATCTCACTGTAAAAAGAAACAAATACATCAATGTTACACTTACATCAGCACTTATAATGGCATAAAAGATATGTATGACTTCGACCATAGAATTCACGTTGTTTGCTTTGAGGAATCGACTGATCGCAGGCAAATTTTCGTCGTCTTCCTCTTGTGCAATATAAACTGTATTTTTGCTGAGCAACAGGCAACAGCATCTCTCCACCTTCCAAAAATTCACCAGACTTCACATTTTTTCTCATACAATTTTTAAAGAACTTGCTCACATCTTGTGAATTACAAATCTGTACAATGCCTCCTGCTCTTGCGATCAGTGCCTTAATCTCTTTTCCCTGCCATTGGAGTGACTTTGCTTTTGTAATTTGAACAAACATACATTCAAAATTGAGCTTCTGTTGGATTCAATGTACAAGAATATCACATTATTGAAAATAGATCTTCGATTCAAGTTGAACTCTGGATTATGAGATTTGCCTGGGGCTAGAAATCTGTGAAATTGTAAAGGAATCTGAAATTGAATATCAGTTTGCAAATCGAAGCAGCTCAAGCAACGCAAGCACCATCTCTGAAATTTTGGGAATAAATAAATACTCATCCGAATCTGACTTTTGGAGTGGATCAGGAAATGGGTCGCTTAAATTTTCTCGATTGATCAGTGATTGAAGGTATGCTGGACTGAGAATATCTTTCTGGTCCACAAGTGCCCACAAAACCTGTTCAACATTTTTTTACATTCTGAGCAAGAAATTTATTGCCACGCACTTTTGATGTTATGTTGACTTCATTGACGATAAGCATACGAGTGTGAGACAACCAACTCTTTGCAACATGAAAACCTAAGCCGACATTACCGATTCAACTGGTATATGGCAGATTGAGTACCCAGGATCCGACAAGCTTTGTAAGCCTCTGCTTCAAGATGGCACAACCGCGAAAAGCAAACCACTACATGCTCTCGCTCGAGCCTCATCCGACTGTTGTTTACACCAAAAGTAATGCAACATCCTGCAAGAAAAATGAAGTTGTTAAACTTCGATTTCATACAAATCTATCACGGAAATACCGTGCTTGAGCTGTACTTCTTCATCGCGTTTTATTTTCCTTTCTCCAGGAAGACTCTGTAAAGTCTTTTCCCCTTCGCAATCAGCGTGCAACATGCAATCTAAGTACACTTACCGAGTCTAAACTCACTCCGAACTTTGAGATGTCACGGATAGAGATGAATTGTTCCTGAGACAAATCATCATTTACATTCTTCATCCAGTACAGCAAGATCAGAACATACAGTTTCCAAGTCGTTGTCTGGAATGAGCTCGTGAACTGAAATGACCTAAGAGTGGAACATCATGTTGGAAGGACCAAGCAGCAACCACTACCGCATGATTCCTTGAGATTGACCGATCTCCAGGAAGACTGATCCAGCCGCTGCAAGTTGAATCTGCAGGTCGGATGGGACTCCTTCCAATCTCGTGTGTTCCTAGTTGCATACATCCAAAGTAAGCTTCTTCCCCCACATTCTGCCCTCCCTCGTCTGAAATATATTTGCATTGAATTACCTGCAATCAAAAAATAAGTCTTATTCGGTCCGTTGTGCGGCTCTTCTATCAGCTTCCACATCGATCTGCCAAAACTGAAGCATAAGCAATAGATTTCAAAACAACATGTACAGCTCTCTCTGCTGATCAAAAACAGAACCGTCATGCAAAACGGTCTGAGCATCTGCTCTTGGGAATCGCCATCCCGAAACATTTCATTTTCTTGCTGAGCATCTGAGAACTTCAGATAACGTGTCTTCCTTCTTTGTAATGTTGATGTTGTCATGCACTCAAGCATCCTCCTCCTCCCAGTTTCCCTCTCCTCCTTGAACTCTCCCGCCATTCTGGTTTGTTGAAAATTGTCAGGACGGGGAGGAGGGTACACTCTTCACTGAACCCGTGGTACACAATATTGAAATCGGGGGTTCAATCACCAAGGGGTAGTGATGGGGGTACACCTACCCCCCCTCATCGCCTATTTCAGAACCCCATCAGCTCCTTTCTCACCAGGAATTTTTTTAAAACTCCAGACATGAATTACTCAACATGTTCCCACCCGGGGCCCGGCCCCGGGACCGTCCAGTGCGCGCCGGCATGGGTGCCGGGCGCGTTCGGCGGTGCCGGGCCGGAGCCAGCTACCAGTACTCCGGCGTGAGGCTACGGCGGGTATCATGGCAGCACTGACCGTACCCGACCCCCCCGGAGTCTAACTTGCCCCGGCGGCTCGCTGAACTTTACTCAAAGTTAAGTCGCTGAACCGTAAGGCGCGGCGAAAGAAGTTTTATAGATCGCAGAAATTCTTGTTACATCTCCAATATTTCTCCAGACGCGCCTTATGGGCGATTGAAAATCTTTTAGACCAGTTGGAGCAGTTGTCGGGAGAGAGACACACGTTGCCTTCCACGCAAGAGCAGGAGGATTTGTCGTGGCTCACTGCATCAGCTGCTGTCGTCCTCTCCCCTTCTTCCGCTTTTCCGTAGCCCACGAAAGCCTTGGAGACGTCAGTTGCATCAATCTTCTTGAGAGTTGCCATCCTCTTCCTCATCGCCGAGCAGGTCTCCTCATACTCTGCGTGCACACACCACTCGTTGCCAGCGATGCCAAGCTCTGCAAGCCTCTGCAGCTTCGTCAAGGCCAGCAGCTCAGAAGGGAGCGAGAGGAGGTTGAAACTGACGTCCAAAATCTGCAGGTTAACGAGCGGCTCCAGCTGAAACTCTTGTCCTGACACAAGAGAGTTGAGCATGCAATTCTGCATCTTTAAAGATCTCAGAGACGACAAGGCTCGCATGTCCTCGGCGGATGGCAGAGCTCTGATTTCATTGAAGGACACGTTGAGACAAACAAGCTTCGGCATCGTCTGGTCTGACAGGAGAGGGAGAGCATGCAGCCGGCAGCCGGAGAGATCGAGTCCTCGAATCCAGCTGAGCGCAAGACGGTGAAGGCTTGTGAAGAGATTAGAGCTCATGTCAAGATCAACCACCCTCGATGCAAGCTGCTGGCCGAATTGAAAGTCCTCCATGTCCAGTCCGCGGAGGGATACGCGCTCAAGGGGGAGGGATTGATCACGAGCAGCTATCGCCCTGCCAGGGGAAAGAAGGGAGGTCGGTCAGGGGTAACAACAGGAGAGAGGGAGGCTATCAAAGTGGAGGTGGCTGCTCACTTACCTGTCTATGACATCAGCATAGTGGATCGACTTGCACGGGGCAGCGCCAGTGCCCTCGTGAAGCTCCTTGATCAGATCTGAGGACGAAAAGGCAACCTGAAGATCATCAGGCACAGCAGGAACTTGAAGCTGCCGCATGCTTACAAAGCTCTGCTCCGATCGGACCAGCTTCAGCCTCTCCCAATTCTCGGCGAGGGTCAGAGAGCCTCCATAAGGAGAGCGATGATGCTTCCATGGATCATCAGGAGCGACGAAGTTTGAAATGTAGGCCGTTGTCGCGTCCTCCTCCTTGAGAACAAGCCATCAATGCATGACTTGAGCGTAAGGAATTGTCAGTATCCGGACCTTGTGGGGCTTGTTGGGTTGGCTACTCCCGCCGGGTTTTGATTGAGCGCCCTCCTTCCCCTTGCTTGCTTTCACCTTATTAGAGGCAAGTGCAGGCTTGGGTTTGGACGAGGACGTCGACAGTCCAGACAACAACTTTGTGGTCTTAGCCGCAGTATCCTTATCCTTTGATTCTTTGGAGGGATCTCGACTTGCTGTTGTCAAAGGGCATGAGAGGGCGATATAATCACTGCGAAACGTGTCTTACATGATATCTTCTTTGTGGGCTGTGCTTTGGATGCCATGTCTTGAGATGGATCAGATTTTACCGCAGTCCGGATGCAATCACATAGGATCTGCCTTTTTTCAACAATTGTTACAAGCTCAATCTTTTCACAATTGTTCTTCATCAGGGCATCACATCAAGCTCTTACTCCTCCCCTTTTTTCCCTTTACATGAACAAGTTTCATGTCGCGTTTCCTTTCTGGTGCTTTCCAGCATTTCAATTCATTTCCTAGGACCCTGTGGAGAAACCCTGGAAACGCCGTCTGCGTTCCTCCACTACTTTGTAACAAGTGACAGAGTCTTGAACTATTTCCTTCCCTTCCTTCTGATGATCTGATGATCGTCCCCTCCAACATTCTCTCTTCTACTGCTCCTCCCTCCTCTTGCTCTCCTGCCGCTCTCCGGTACTCCTGCATTGCACTGATCGCCAATCTTTGTTCTCGCAGTCCGACCACCCCATTTGTTCCTGATTGGTGACCACGGAAAGGGGGGGTATTGTTTGTGATACGGGTGGGGGTTACTACCCCCCAATGCTATTTGAAATACTCTCTTTCCTAAATAAGGGGGTACAGGAGGATTTCATGACAGAAGTAGGGTAGGGTATGATGGTATTTGGGTGGCCATGATAGTAATGGGGGTGAGAGGACACGAGTGGGGTGGGGTTCTAAATGGTGGGTACAAATATTTGAGAAAGAGCAGCGTGAGTAGATTGATAGGGTACAAGTCATATATCAATAGGGGTACATGAATCATGAAAAGACATTTGGGGGTAGGGTAGTGATATTTCAGGGGTAGAGGTGGGTAAGGTCACCCACCTTTGTTCGCAATGCTCGGTCGGGTGATGTGGGGCTGGGGCGTCATGGCGGGAATGTACGGATGCGTGCACATGATCGGATCAACTCTAGCACAGAGAGGAATCTTGACATCTTCCTCCTCGTCTTCTTCCTCCTCCTCTGCCACTCCTCAGAAACGAACAGCATCCTCAGGTCACAGTGGCAAAGCAGGCGAGGAGGCGGTACATACTCCGATTATCTTCCTTACCCCATGGATCAAAGTTCCTCTCAAGGCTCCAGGGATGCTTTTTGCTTCCTACCTCGCGTCTGCTGCCACAAAGGCACTCGCCTATCCCCAGACTTCTCCCATTAGCAAACTTCTGGGTGTGGGTGAATCTGTCGTCCTTGCAGCGGGTGTCGGCTTATTCAGCATCTCTGCTTATCTGTACTACTCCAGGTCTGCTATTCTCTTTGCTCGTATCCTCAGTGTCTTGAACTGGGATTGCTGCCTCGTTTTTCTTCATGATGGAAATGCATTTGCTCATGATACCTTCCTCTCTCCACCGCCCCCCCCGCCCCGCCCTCCTTAGCGTATTCGTCGTTCTTGCCCGTCTCCCCTCCCCCACCGTTCCACCAGCGTTGCTCATCTTCCTCTATTTGTTTTCCCTCTCTCCTTTTCCCCGTACCCACCGCGAGCCGTTCCACCACCATGCGCTTTTTCTGCCAACTGCTGACGACTCGACCAGTGTAAAGTACATGGTGGACGTCGGGACTCCAGTTCCCTATGGCTTTCAAGTGAAGACGCTGTGTACCAACGGACCCTTCCGGTACTTCAAGCATCCGATCTACACCGCGCTCTTTGGATGCTGTCTGGCGACACCTCTTGTGTTGGACTGCTCATGTAAGGACGTGAAGAGAAGGGATTGCAGCGAGGGCTGAGAGTCTCCTGGCAGGGTGCTTCATATCACCCGCCCTGTTCTGGGCCTATGTCTTCTGGTTTGTGGTCCCGCGAGAAGAGAAGTACATGAAGGACAAGTTCGGCAAGGAGTACGAGAATTTTTCAAACAGGTATCACGGATATGCTGTTTTTCATTTGACTGAGGCGGTTTGCTTTCCAGGTTCTCAACAATCCCTATCTTCTTTCAATGGTTTGCGAATTAGATGCGCGTAGGTTGCAAGGTGTGATTGATACTTGACGTGGTGAACAAGAAAATGACGCACATATTCCCTTCGGTTGGTGGCGATATTCATTTGCTACCCACATCTTTGTGGAGTTCTTGTACTTGCGTGATTACAAAAGCTCAGCCTGTTTGTTTCGTTTATCTCCCAAACAACAAGATACTCATATGCACCTAAGCATTTATAGAGGTTTTGCAAACAACCGCACAGATGATCACAACGACAGCAAAAACAATATCTACAAACAAGTCCAAGATGTTTTGTCGCTCATCAACCACTCAACCAGCAGAACCATCGGAATCGCTTTACAGAAAAAATGACCTGTCCTCTCCCTCCTCCACCTTCCTGTTCCAATAAGGAGGATAGTATACCACACCAGATAAAGTCTCATGCGTCCCTGTGACCGCCTTCCTTGGACTTTGCCACAAGACTTAGCAGGCTCGTCTTGAGAACTGTGAGCGCTGTCAAGTCTCCTTGCAGACTCTGCAAGCGCAGCTTCTCTAGCTCTTCCATCCTCTCCTTGAACGCCACCTCGACCTCCTTCGCAACGTCTGCCCTGGCTTCATCAACTGCTCCAGCACTGATCAGGTCTAGAAATTCAGCAGAGAGTAAACTACCGTCGGGCAGGTTTGTCGCGCTATCTCCTTGCGTTGATGTCTTAGCAGGGTGACTGTCGGCCTTCTCCTTAGCGACATCTGAACTTGCGTCTAGAAGATGACTGCCAATCTCAGCAAATGAGAAGGTATCCTTCTGCGAGGCTTGAGCATGAGCCTCGTTACTCTGTGCAGTGGTAGCCTCTGTCTTTATCTCCGCTTGCAAGTTGGGTTTTACAACCCGTTCCAATGAACTTTCTCCGTTTGCCTCGGAGATAAGGTCCGCATTAAGAGCTGTGTCATTCATATCCTTTAGAGTCTCTGACTCAACGTTGTGCTGGTTCAAAGGCGCTGGGTGATCATCAGTGAGGTCTGACGCTTGACCGACTCCTGTTGCCATGTGCGGTGCATTGATGGATGACCCAGGACTTGTATTAGCTGCGAACAAAAGAGCTCAGACCTGATATCACACAACCACATTGACTTACCTTGAGCAGTGTGGGGTTGTGCTGTGCCATTCATTTGAATGCCATCCAGACTGCCAGATTGGTGAAGTTTCGGAGCTTGCTGTGTGACTGCGGCAGAAGCAGTTTCTGGTTGAGATTTGGGTGTCTCAACAACAAAATTGGTATTCGATGAAGAGAAAGAAGAGCTTTGCCTCCAGCTCGCTGCAGCTGATGCCAGGACACTGCCCTCTTCGGGTGAAACCTCACCTATTTCAATCTTGAATTGTTGCACTACGCAGATAATCAAACACCAAAAAGTGAAATCAAAGGCAACTTGCCTGCTTTTTCAATTTCTTCTGTGAATTTGTTCACCAAGGTTGGAGGTAGTTCACATTTGTCAATCTCATCTACGCATACAACGTTGTCCTTGGCCAACAATTCTTGGACTAATTCCTGGGCAACCTCCTCGCATGAGTCATTGTCTGGGTCCATTGTGAACTCAATCAATTTATTCTTGCCTGCAGCACGTGTCAAAAAAATCGGTGTAGAGGTATGTTACATACCATCAATGTTCGCGTTGATCGTTATTTTCCCGGTGCCCTGATTGTCTTCATCACCACTACTTTCCATCGAATCGGGCTCTAGCTTAGTCATCTTGGTGCTAATGAGTTCCACATTCGGTGCAGGAGCCGAAGACAGCTGTGACGAGCCCCCTTCCCTGTTTCCAACCTCTTGCGGGAAAGCTTCAACATCTTGACTCATTTGTCGTTCAGTAGGGGACAAAAGGGGTGAGACCCCTTCTGAAAACTGTTGCGTTTGTCCATCCTTGGAAGTGATTGCGACTGGGTCCTCAAGATCTCGAAGGAAATCGTGTTCAAGAAGCTGAGACGCTGTCGGTCGATCCTCTTCTTTGGCAAGACACAACTCAATGAAGTGCTTCACAGCAACATTTTCCATCTTCAACAAGGCACGAGGAGGAATACCCTACATGAACGTCAATCTAATTTGAATGATATCAAGATTTGTGCCCTCCTTACCTGTGAAACCTTCTTAAAGATTTGAGCTGGGTTGGTGCATTCACTGTAGGGATATTCATCTGAAAATATCTCCAAGATGCACATTCCAAAAGCATAAATATCAACTTTTTCGTTGTATTGCTCTTCGTACAATTCAGGCGCCATGAATTCAGGAGTACCTGGGCACACACATGAGCATATGTCAAGGAGGTATAAGAAACGAAGGTGACAACATCAAATGCAATGCACGATGAAAAGACTTGCCTGTTACGGTAGCTGCATGAGTCTGAGACATCATGGTCGACAAGCCAAGGTCCCCAATCTTGACCTCTCCCAGATTTCCATTTATGAAAATGTTGTCACATTTGAGATCTCGATGAATAATCGGTCGGACAACCCAGTTTCCAGATCCCGGGGGGTCTTCAAATTTTACCTCTTCGTGCAAATACTTTAAAGCACTCAAAATTTGTTTGGACCATTTCCTGACCATCCTCAAATTCACCTTTCTTGCCTTGACAAAACTGCAAGACCAATCAGTCGCTAGTTTGCCAAGAGCAAACAAACCTCTTGAGAGTTCCCGAGGTCATCAGCTCGGTGATAAAGATAACCTGATGCTTCTCATGGTCCTCCCAGGAGTCATGAAACTGTATGATGTGCTTGTGATTCAGCCTCGAGAGCATAGTCACTTCGTCAATAAATTGCTTCTTTGCTTCTCCTTCCAGTTTTCCAATTTGGACCTGATTCCATGCCACTTCTAAGCCAGTGTCTGAGTCGAAAGCTTTGTACACCGTTTTGTAGGCACCTTGGCCCAACTGTTTGGTATACTGAGGTAGAGGAATATGGTCAAAGACTACATTGGAAAAAAGGAATGGCATACCCGTTGATACCGACCATCGGGGTCTGTTTCTACAACAATCTTTTCAGATGAGTCTTTCCCGCTGTCGTCCATCTTGACAATTTTCGGAACGCAACTTGAGAGTTTGGAACCACGAGAGTGACAATTCAATTGCAACGGGGTTTTAAGAGCTGAATCGCCTCTAGGATATGTGAGTTTTCAGACAAGTGCAACAGTGGCTGAAACTTGTACATGATCACTTGCACTTGCTGAATTCATGAGGAAAAAATGTCTCCTGATCTTCGACTTAAGCCTCTCCTCTTATCAAAATCAAAAGTTGATACAATCAAAGATTATTAATCAATGGCTGATTTGTCTCATCACAAGTCAGGTTAGGTCATCTTGTCCAATGCTGCGGAGGACGTTCCATGTAAAAGAAATCAGTCTTGCAGTTGACAAATCGCCGGGGATCTTATCAGTAAGAAGAACTCCCAAGTGCAAAACACATCTCCATCTCTTTAACCAGGAGGGTGAAGTTACATTCGTTGTGCCAAACAATCTCTTTGCTCTCACAAGAAAATTCTTACACCCCTCTCAGCCTCGCCCCGTCCGATCAATCGAAGGGTTTCCAACGAGCCAGTCGCTCTCAGCAGCAAACTCAGCCGTGAGAGATCAGAGGAGGCCAGGAGAGTGTGTGGGGATCAGGCTGAAGCTCTGACCGATGCTGTCTCCCGCGCATCTTCTCCTCCCCTGCACTGAACGCACCAGCCGCCTTCCAGCCCTGCCGCCATCGACGCAGACTGTTTACCCTCAAGCAAGGGGAGAGTATTTCCGCCGTTCCATCAGAGTGTCCATAACAATTTATCTAAGGAGGATCTTTGTTTTCCAATTTGAACTTTTACGAAACAATTTCAGTAATATTTTCAAATAAAGTTCAAATGAATGTCAATAAAGACCTTGACAGAAAATCATTTCCTTTATGATAACCCCCACCCTCAAATAATCATCAATTCCCCTAGGGGTACGGGTCAACGATGCACGGGTACCGAACATTTTAGTTTGTTGTACGATAATTCTGTTTTATAGATATAATTTGTACTATACATTTGTGTATATTTATTAAATTTTGTTATAGTTGACCATTTTGATCAATTAAATCTGTCCTTCTCCTTGTACAGAGCCTGTACAATGGATATGTATTGTACATATACTGAAGATTTATACTGTCGGTACGACGATGTGTACTAACAGATGTACCACTGTACCAGGCTGAAACTTGAAGCCTTGAAGCCGCCTCATTACCGTACGGTCGAACACCGTGACTCAGATGAGTTGAACGGTTTGCCAGAACGGGCCGGCCCGGCTCGGCCCGGCCGTGGCCGGGCACCACGGTCCGACGGTCGGACGCCGGACGGCTGACAGTTGATGGAACGTATGCCAGCCGTGCCAGTCAGATAGCGCCGAGTTAACAAAAACTCTCCTGTAAACCAAGACGACTTACGTGGCGAGGCGGCATGTAGTACGTGGGATGAAGAGGGGACTTTCCTAGCCGTCTTGCTAAGGTCCTCTCATGTCTGGATGCTTGGGTTTCACATCCTAGCATACAGTCTATCTCTCATGTGCTCCTCAATGCTGGTTTTTGTGTGCATTAAACTCGGTCTTGAGCAAAAACTGTCTTGTTACAACTAAGGTCGATGTGACGTCTGCGTGACTTTGGACTAGTACAAGTCTAACAAACTTGTATTCCGTCGGTTATGGGCCCCGATTACATGCTCAATCATGTTGATCTTATATTTGGTTAGTTGAATTGTTTACTGGAGTTTTTTCTTTCTTGGTATTGTTTTCCCGTTGCTGTTGAAAATTCATGCAAATTCTATCAAGCTTTACACATTCGGATGACTCCTCTCTTCAATCAGGCTCTCTTTCTAGCCGCAAGTTTAGGCCTCTCATCTCCGAGTCAGCCTCAATTTGTTTGATTGATCTTCGAATAGGAAAAACAAGCCTTTCCCCAGCCAGATTGGTCGGTCGAATATCTGCTTAACCGTGTGGAAACGCACTTGAAGCTGATTCGATTCTTATTTTTCTTGATCTTTGAGTAGGATCAAATGGAACTACCAGGAGATCTGGCGGAAGTTTTCATGTCATGGAGCTAGGCTGTGGCATGCATAACTGGAGCTACTTCTGGATCGGCGAACAAGGTACAACTGCACAACAATCTTCGAATGCCTTGAAACGGATGTTCCAATCTCGCGGCAGCAATCTCTGGTCACAAGTTCTTTACGGTTCAAAATTTATCTTTTGGTCTTCAAATGCCGGCGGGCACGCTCTCTCTCTCTCTCTCTCTGTTATCTGAACTCCGAAGTTCTCTCCTCAGACTCTCTTATCTTATCCTCCTTCTCTCGTCACTGACTTGCATCAGCTCGCCAGGCATCTCCCTTATCTCTGCACTGCACATCTAATAGCCCTGCATGAAAATCTTCTTCAGAATGGACTATCCTTGAATGGTTATTGCCCACTCAGCATGACTGTGAACTTGACGTTGTATCATCGTATCTTGACTTGGATCTGCTGACATTCTTGTTTGTGTGACTTTCTGACGTCCGATGTAACGTACTATTTCAGAAACTCGGGGGGAGGATGGAACGCATGCCAGCCGTGCCAGTCAGATAGCGCCGAGTTAACAAAAACTCTCCTGTAAACCAAGACGACTTACGTGGCGAGGCGGCATGTAGTACGTGGGATGAAGAGGGGACTTTCCTAGCCGTCTTGCTAAGGTCCTCTCATGTCTGGATGCTTGGGTTTCACATCCTAGCATACAGTCTATCTCTCATGTGCTCCTCAATGCTGGTTTTTGTGTGCATTAAACTCGGTCTTGAGCAAAAACTGTCTTGTTACAACTAAGGTCGATGTGACGTCTGCGTGACTTTGGACTAGTACAAGTCTAACAAACTTGTATTCCGTCGGTTATGGGCCCCGATTACATGCTCAATCATGTTGATCTTATATTTGGTTAGTTGAATTGTTTACTGGAGTTTTTTCTTTCTTGGTATTGTTTTCCCGTTGCTGTTGAAAATTCATGCAAATTCTATCAAGCTTTACACATTCGGATGACTCCTCTCTTCAATCAGGCTCTCTTTCTAGCCGCAAGTTTAGGCCTCTCATCTCAGCCTCAATTTGTTTGATTGATCTTCGAATAGGAAAAACAAGCCTTTCCCCAGCCAGATTGGTCGGTCGAATATCTGCTTAACCGTGTGGAAACGCACTTGAAGCTGATTCGATTCTTATTTTTCTTGATCTTTGAGTAGGATCAAATGGAACTACCAGGAGATCTGGCGGAAGTTTTCATGTCATGGAGCTAGGCTGTGGCATGCATAACTGGAGCTACTTCTGGATCGGCGAACAAGGTACAACTGCACAACAATCTTCGAATGCCTTGAAACGGATGTTCCAATCTCGCGGCAGCAATCTCTGGTCACAAGTTCTTTACGGTTCAAAATTTATCTTTTGGTCTTCAAATGCCGGCGGGCACGCTCTCTCTCTCTCTCTCTCTGTTATCTGAACTCCGAAGTTCTCTCCTCAGACTCTCTTATCTTATCCTCCTTCTCTCGTCACTGACTTGCATCAGCTCGCCAGGCATCTCCCTTATCTCTGCACTGCACATCTAATAGCCCTGCATGAAAATCTTCTTCAGAATGGACTATCCTTGAATGGTTATTGCCCACTCAGCATGACTGTGAACTTGACGTTGTATCATCGTATCTTGACTTGGATCTGCTGACATTCTTGTTTGTGTGACTTTCTGACGTCCGATGTAACGTACTATTTCAGAAACTCGGGGGGAGGATGGAACGTATGCCAGCCGTGCCAGTCAGATAGCGCCGAGTTAACAAAAACTCTCCTGTAAACCAAGACGACTTACGTGGCGAGGCGGCATGTAGTACGTGGGATGAAGAGGGGACTTTCCTAGCCGTCTTGCTAAGGTCCTCTCATGTCTGGATGCTTGGGTTTCACATCCTAGCATACAGTCTATCTCTCATGTGCTCCTCAATGCTGGTTTTTGTGTGCATTAAACTCGGTCTTGAGCAAAAACTGTCTTGTTACAACTAAGGTCGATGTGACGTCTGCGTGACTTTGGACTAGTACAAGTCTAACAAACTTGTATTCCGTCTACAGTGACTCACGGTGATCCGATCGGACTCGGACCGGTGAGCCCGGCCCCGGGCCGCCGGGCCGGGGCCCCGCCGGGCCGGCGGCCACCGTGCCAGGGCCCGGCGGCCTGAGCCCCGGCCGGTGACCTCACAGAGTCAGTGGGCCCGAGTCGGACCGTACTACGCCGTCCTACCGACGGTCACGGTCCGGGCCACCGTTGCCCCGCCGGCCCCTGGCAGTGAGTCTGCCGCGCGCCGCCTGGCCCCGGGCCGCGGGCCGGATCACACTGGTGACCTAGTAGGCTGCGGTGAGCGCTGCGGCAGTACTACCGTCTGTACCACGGCCCGGAGTCAGCGAACTGCCTCCCGGGCCCACCGCCAAGTCCGATCGGGAGGCGGCACTGACTGATGACGCGGCCTACTGCCAGTCACGGTAAATTCACAACCGTGACTAACAACGGTTCGTTAAAAAGATATTTTAATGCTATATCGTTTTTAGTTGAGAGGAGCGGCCCGGCCGGGTAAATCCTAATGACCGGTGAGTGGGAGGTGGCGTCTACTAGGATTGCCTCTATGTGCGAGGGTAGGGGTGTAGCGATAAGAAGTTGCAGGTTAAATTAAGAAATTAAGAGCACATTAACGAGTGAAATCATTGGATTACCTGGATTAATTCAAGGTGCTCTTGATTAAGATCAGGGTCTCCAGGAATTAAGAAATTACAAGGTGAGTCCCTCGATGCACGTGCAGGGGTTACAAGGGGTGTAGACCACGGGCGGTAGGGTTGTCATCCAAATTGTATTAGGTGGGCAAGGAAATCTGCCAACTTGCATTAGAATAATATATTAAAGAGGCTCACATAAAGTCACGTTTGGCGTATCTGTTGTAGTCAGCGATGGGGTCAGGTTGGATCACCCTACCCCTAGATTGATACTTCAATGCCCCAAGCTCCCAAACCTGTACCTCCAATCCGCTGCCTGCAAGTATCACCCCACCCCCTTGTTTCCCATGGAGTACCCTCCAAACTGTACCTTCACCTTCCCACTTCGCATCGCCTTTCAATCATCAAAAGCAAGGCTACAAACACCCACCTTCCGATCAAAATAGTACCCTAGTACCCCGAATTTTGCCTCGTGAAAGTACCGGTTTAAAGAGGATGGACCCCTACAATTCATCATCAATCTCGTGCACCCCTACCCCACACCCTCCGCCCTTCCCATGCGTTTTTTTCCACCACTTGCCCGCGCGCAGTGCCACAAAGCTCAGCATGCAACTTGTTCGGCTCCTGTAGCTGCTCCTCCATTTCGATCAAATGCATGCATGCATGCTAGCGAGCCTGTCTGCGACTCTTCTCATCTTTGTCAGTCTTTTGTTCCTCGTTTCTTATTCACTGCCTTGTCTTGAAGAATTCTTGTTTTCTTCGTGCTTCTTGTAGCACCCATCTTTTTCCATTGATTTTATGGGTTGTTGTATTACGTGCTCTTCGTTTGCCTCCTTTGCTTTTACAGCTTTCTCATCGTTTACGTTCTTTTTGCCCGAATTCTTATCTTTGCTGAATGGTATCAACAGGAATTATCCAAGATGAGTGCTGAAGAAGAGTCCAAGGCTCTCAAGAAGTCGTATTCCTTCGACAATGTCAAGTTCTCGGCCGTCGATCTTCACGAGGTCGATATGAAGGACATTGGTGCCATTCAGAAGGCAATGACGGCTCTTGCTTCTGAGATGCCTGCTGAAATGGCTCGTTTCACTGCTGATGACATGGCAAAGACGGTCAAGGCAGCGGGACCGAGATCAATGACCCAATCTGGAGCTCTTGAGAAGATTAAGACCATGATCGAAGACAACAAGACCAAGGAGAATGCCTTCATCGTGATCTCTTCTCTTGCTTCGGAGGCGGGTACTGTTGTTGAGCCCTTCATGGTATCGTTTCTTCCAGCTTGCTTAGAGGGAACTTCGCACAAAAAGAACGAAGTCAGGGCAGCGGCCGAAGATGCAGCTAGCGACATTGTAGACATGGTTTGCAGCTGGGGAGTCAAGGCAATGCTTCAAATGTTGATGGTAGGTGCCAAGGAGACCAAGTGGCAGACAAAAATGATCTCCCTGAGGCTTATTGGCAAATTGGCTGAGAAGCACCCTTACTCGTTTTCTCGTTGCTTGCATGAGGCTATCGCAGTGATCAGTGAAGGTATGTGGGATACAAAGAAGGACGTGAAAGAAGCAGCTGCTTCTGCTATGCAAGCAGCTTGCGACAGCGTCTCGAACCGTGACATTAAGCCTTTCGTTCCAGCTTTGATCAATGCCATCCAGAACCCGGAAGAGGTTCCCGAGACTGTTCACAAATTGTCTGCCACTGTTTTTGTGCAATCAGTCGATTCGCCAGCACTTTCCATCACGGTTCCTATTCTCTTGAGAGGCAGCACTGAAAAGAAGACAGAAATTAAGCGGAAAGTGTGCGTCATCGTCGACAACATGTCAAAGCTGATTGATGAGCACAGAGAGGCTAAACCTTTTTTGCCTGAACTCATGCCTGCTATTAAGCGTCTGTCGGATGAGATGTCTGATCCAGAGGCAAGGACTATGGCAAACAAGGCGCTCAAGACCTTGCAGAATCTTCAGGAAGCAATCGAAACCGAAGAAAGCGCCAAGTCGATGCCACCAGATGTATGCATGGCTGCACTTCTTGAAGTTCTTTCTGCGACTGTCCCAAGTGCCCCTCTGACTGAGAATACTTTCACTGCTTTCATGGAGTACATTGCAGTTGTTATTAGCTCTATGGCCTGCGATTTGTACTTCGATGAATTCGAATGGAAGTTCATCGCCGTTTGCCCATATCTTGCGCCTTTTATGCCGGAGCAAGATGCTGTCAATGTGTTCACAGCTCTTCATGCAAGGTGTTACAAGGAGGCTATGCCCAGAGATGCTGCTGAGGACGAAGAAGATGAAGGCGAAGACCTCTGTAACTGTGAGTTCTCACTTGGTTATGGTGCCAAAATCCTTCTCAACAACACTCGTCTTCATTTGAAACGGGGTAAGAGGTATGGTATCTGTGGCCACAATGGATGCGGCAAGTCAACCCTGATGCGAGCAATTGCGAACGGACAAGTTGACAACTTTCCTCCTCCAGAAGTTCTGAAAACTGTGTATGTTGAGCATGACATTCAGGGTGACCTTTCGGATTTAAACATCGTTGATTACGTCTGCAAGTTGGTTCCTGACCGCAGCAGAGACGAAATCGTTGCAAAGCTCGATGAATTCGGCTTCAAGGATGATGACAGCTCCCCTGCCTGGATTCGTGCAAACATTTCTGGCCTTTCTGGAGGTTGGAAGATGAAACTTGCGTTGTGCAGAGCTATTTTGATGAATGCAGACATTTTGCTTCTTGATGAGCCAACGAATCACTTGGATGTTAAGAACGTTGCTTGGCTCGAAAATTTCCTTGTCAGCCAGGACAAAGTGACGTCATTGATCATCACCCATGATTCTGGATTCTTGGATCGCGTTGTGACTCATATCATTCATTATGAGGACAATCGTAAGTTGAAAAATTACAAGGGCAATCTGTCCGCTTTTGTCAAGCGCGTTCCCAAGGCCAAGACCTACTACGAGTTGAGTGATGAGAACATCAGCTTCACCTTCCCTGAACCTGGTCTCCTTGACGGAATCAAGTCGAAGGGCAAGGCTATCATCAAGATGGACAAGTGCACATACCAATATCCAGGTAGAGACAAGCCGACTGTATCCGACATCACTCTCCAGGCATCTCTGTCATCGCGTGTTGCTGTGATTGGACCTAATGGCGCTGGAAAGTCCACCATCATCAAGATGTTCTGCGGTGAGACCAAGCCTACGTCGGGAATCGTATGGCGCCACCAGAACATGCGTATCGCTTATGTTGCCCAGCATGCATTCCATCACTTGGAGAACCACCTTGACCAGACGCCCAATGAGTACATCCAGTGGAGATATTCCTCGGGAGAAGATCGTGAAGCTAATGAGCAGGAAGGCAAGAAGCTTACTGAGCAAGAAGAAGCTGATCTTCAGAAAGTTCACGTCATCAGGAACGAGGATGGTACCGTGGAGAAGAAGATCGTTGAAGCCCTCCGCTCACGTCGCAAAACGAAACGTTCGTACGAATACGAAGTCAAGTGGTTGAACAAATCTGAGGAGCACAACTCCTGGATTGAGAGGGAAAAACTTGAGGAGATGGGATGGGCTAAGATGGTACAGAGGTTGGATCAGCAGGAGGCCTTGAGATTGGGTCTTGCCGCCCGTCCTTTGACCACCAAGTTCGTGGAGAAGCAGTTGGTCGACATGGGCCTGGAGGCTGAGTTTGCTACTCACTCTCGCATCCGAGGCTTGTCGGGAGGACAGAAGGTCAAGGTGGTGATCGCTGGTGCTATGTGGAACAATCCTCATATCCTGGTTATGGACGAGCCCACCAACTACCTCGACCGCGACTCCCTCGGGGCCTTGGCTGGAGCCATCCGCAAGTACGGAGGAGGCGTCGTTCTTATCTCCCACAACCGCGAATTCACCGAGGCTCTCTGCCCTGAGCGCTGGGTTGTTGAGAACGGCAGGCTTCTTAGGGAGGGAGAGGTTGCCGCTGATGAGAAGATTGACCTCAATGGCAATGCCACACCCGACGAGGTCACCGACTCGCTCGGCAACGTGATCAAGGTGAAGAAGGAGAAGAAGCTCACGGCCCGCGAGCAGAAGAAGCTCGAGAAGAAGAAGGCTCAGCGAAGAGCCGCCGGCCTCCCCTCCGACTCCGAGGAGGACGATTAAGTGTTGCATGCATGGACTGATTTCAGCATTGCTGTGTCGTTGGTTCTGTTTGGTTAAAGTAGCTGCTCGAGAAATACATCATAGCAAGTTCCAATGCTGTGTCGTCGCTTTGACTGAGTGCGAGCTCAGTCCTCACTTCAATGTCTCTGCAAGGGTAGTAAACATCTTCGTCCCCCACCCTCCTCCCCTCCATCTTGTTCTCACCGTCTCGACAATGTGACCACCAGCCTTGGCCATCTCAAAGAGACTTGCAAGCTCATCTTGTGCGCGAGAAGGAGCTGAAGCTGCGGCAGTCGGCGGTGCTGGGAAAAGGTGAAAAGGCGAAGTGGAAGAAGCTGCAGGACCTTCCTCCACCACCTCAACTCCTTCCACCATCTGTCTGCATGATATGCCCTTCCTCACAAGAGCGCGTTTGAGCCGCTGCAGATGGGCCCTTGCCTCCTCGACCTGTGAGATTTGGGGAATATGAGAGAAGCCTCGTCCATCTTGCTGTGCTACCTCCAGTCTCAGATCTTCCAGATCTTCGATTTTCTGCTTCCTTTGAAGGTCATATGACTCCTTCAGAGTTTGAAATATCTCCATCGCTGTTGCGTACTGCTCTCGGGTGCTAACATTGTTGTCAGAATACACGGCAGAATGGCAAGTTGCCCTGACCTTTCAAACTCCTCCGACTTTGCCTGTATCTCTTCCTCGCTGCTGCGAGTTCGAGAGATGGATGGGGTATAACTTCTTGTTCTGATGATTTTCGTGTTGTCGCTGGAGAAGCTGGAAGTGGTCCTCGGCACGGCCACCAGACTTTCAGACCTTGAGAAGAGATCGCGATGAGAGAACTTGATCCTGACGCTCCTTGCCTCCTCGTCAAACTTCAATCTCGGCCTGCAAGAGAGAGAGGTGACTCAAGTCGAGACAAGCCCCCGACAAAGCAACAAGTCATCGACCTGGAATATGTGACCTTGGAGACGAAAGGAATCTTCTGGATTTGGACGCAAACATCTCTGATGTCAACTAGCCGAACGGGTTTGCCTTCCCTGCCAACCACAATCACGTCTTGCTCTTGATTGTCTGCCCGTCCATGACGAAGTATCCCAGCATTGACTGAATACTTCCCGCCAGGCTTCGACAGCAAGAAATCTCGAAATTCAAGCGAGTCAGACTTGAGCTTGTCCAACTCAACATCTTGCAGTTCACAGAAGCAGTTGTAATAGGGCCAATACACCTCTTCATGCATCGCATTCAATGTCTCGTTTCTGCTTGCTCCTTCGCTCTCCGAGCTGTGTGCGGATGTAGTTCGGTTTGGGCGAGTGACTGCCATGCCGGGGAAGGTGTACGTCTCATCAGCCTTGGCCTTGGCTTGCATGGCAGAACGGCTGAAGGAGGAGCCGGACAGGGAGGAAGAGCGAGCAAAGGCTGACTTTCTCACCCAAGTTCTCGTCGGCTCTGCCTCTTCCCGTCTGCTCTCAGTGCTGGGGGCTGGTTGGGGTGACAAAGTCCAGCTGGACTCTGAATTTGAATCTTTATGCTTAGAGCCCGAGGCCATGTTGTCAACATCAGAAGCACTCAACGACCTCCCGATCTGCATCCCGTGACTTCGCTCTCTCTCATCGTGCTTTGAACGATGCCGCCCATCGCTCTGTTCTGAAGATCTCATAGATGGCTTGTCATGGAAAGAGTATCGAACATGTTTCTCCCTATCCTCCCTCGCCGACCGATAGCTCATCTACGACAACAGAGACTCAGAGGCAGATGTTTCTCGAGTACTACTCTCCCATCCTATCTCTGCTCTCCTCTCCCCTACCCCCTCTCTTTTCTCTTCTCACTGTTCTCTCTTCTCTCTTCTGCCCTACCCTCTCTCTTTTCTCTTCTATTTCTGATCTCTTCTCTCTTCTCTCTCCTCTCTCCTCTCTTCTCTCTACTCTCTACTCTCTTCTCTCTCCTCTCTTCTCTCTTCTCTCTCCTCTCTCCTCTCTTCTCTCTCCTCTCTTCTCTCTACTCTCTTCTCTCTTCTCTCTTCTCTCTCTTCTCTCTCCTCTCTTCTCTCTTCTCTCTTCTCTCTTCTCTCTGCTCTCTTCTCTCTTCTCTCTCTCGTCTCATTCCACCTCAAATCGCGGTTTCACGAAGGACAAACATCAAAGTCTTGACTACCCTAGGACCTCCACCCCTTCCATCCCCTTTAAAACTACCCCTTCTTTGTTTGCACTCTGAGATGGAACATGAGCGGGCGCAACAGAAGCCATGGTGAGAGGAGAAAGGAGGGAGGGAGGAAAAGGAGGAGACCAGTCAGGGAGAGAGAGGAGAAGCATGGTAGACGAGTGAAGAGGAGGAGAAGCATGGTAGACGAGGGAAGAGGGGCAGACTAGACCTCAGACTCGATATCAATCTCTTCCAAGAGTATGTAACTGGGTCTTGACTCCATGACAGGGGCTGATGTGGGAAGGAACTTGGCAGTCTTCATCATGCTTGTCTCGCACCTGAGGGAAACTCTTCAGTTCAGCACCATGACCATGACTCCCAAGTTGAAAAGCCTCTCTGCCGGATCATCGTCAAGATTGCTTGCAGGGAGGCCAACAAGAAGTTCTCACTTGAACACTTATGCGAGCTCATGGGATAGACCACACCTCAAACCAGAGCTCGAGAAACATATCAAGTATCTTACAGATCACGTCGTGACAGAGAGAGTCAGCTTCCTCACGAGTCAAGTCCATGCTCCGGTCATCAGGTTGAAAGATCGCTTCCTCGACAAGCACGGCGTCGAAGTGTATGTCAAACGAGAAGACATGATCGACCAACACATCTCAGGGAACAAGTGGAGGAAGCTCAAGTACAACATGTTGCATGCACTTTATTCCGGTCGTGAGGTAATTCTACAACCACATTGGAGGTCGCTCACCGAGTTACCCAGTGCATCATTACATTTGGAGGAGCTTTCTCGAATCACATAGCGGCAACAGCTGCGACTGCCAGCAAGTGTAAAATGTTGTCGAGATCCGTTGCTGGTGAGTGCGGCTGACGACAGTTTGTGAAACATAGGAAAGCTATCGGTATCATACGAGGAGAAGAGCTGTCGGAGCAGCCTCTGAACCCCACACTTGCTGCCGCCGCCGCCAACGGCATGATCTTCAAGTTCATCAACAGAGAAGAGTGATACGGGCGCAATGGAGCGATTGAAACACTCATGTTTGGGCAGATATCGCCTGTTAACAAGCAAGAGCGAAGATGTTCGCCTACATCCTGCTATTCGCGAGCTAGAGCTGGAGCATGGGCCATGTCGCAAACCTGAAACAACAGACGTGACGGTCGTGTAACTACTTGGCAGGCCATCTTGTTCCCGAGGGAGGAGCCAACTGGCTCGGAATGTACGGCTGTTCTGAAATCCTTCGGGACGTAGAACTTGCCTCGAGCTCGCATGATCTTCGTGAGTTTGACATCGTGTGCACTGCTTGTGGCACTGGATCAACCCTAGCGGGTCAGTGAAACGCATCTGCTCTCGTGGCATGAGGATGAAGGGAGTACTTTGCAGGAATGTCTCTTGCAGCAGCTCCCGAGAACAGACTGATCGGTTTCCCTGTGTTGAAGGGAGCACAGTTCTTAGAGAGCGACGTAGAGGAGCAGCTTCAGTGGTGAGCTTTTGCCCAATGTTGTTCTCCAAGTGAGTAGAGCTCTCGGCATGGCATGGCAGGTGGGTAGATGATGCCGCTTCTTTCCAAACGTGCAAGGACAAGATCACTTTCGATTTCAATGCTCACGGGGGTGGATATGGGAAGTACAACACGGGACTGCTCAGCTTCATCAGCACGTATAAGTTGTGAGATGCTGTTTCAGCATTTGATGACAGAGAGCAGGTTCTACGAGACCCATGGGATCAAGCTGGATCCTATCTACACGGGAAAGATGATGAAGGGCATCTACCAACTCATCCAACAAGGTCAAATCGCAGACTCTCGCGTGCTGGCGATCCACACGGGCGGGTTGCAAGGGATCGCAGGCGTGGAGCTCAAGACAGGAAAGAAGTTGTTCGACTCTTGAGCATGACGGGAGAAACATGCAGGAAGTGAGGAGGAGCGGTGTGCCGCACAAAAGGGATACGAGAGGCCTTGCTGAGAAGACGATTGTAAGATTTAGAAAGCGATTCGAAAGGAGGAGAGGGTAGAGAGGCTCATGGTACACAGCTGGACAAGGAGCTGGAGTAGCTCGCCTCATGATTCAGCTTGTTGATTGTCTTCGTCTACTTCCATGGCCTGTACCGCTAGATCGCCCTCCAGCTGCTCCAGGTGGTCCAACATGTTCTGCGCCTTGCCCTTCAGCACCTACAAGCCATGTGACTCGGAGAGGAGACTGGGAGGAGGAGACCTGCAACGCCTGCTTGAAGAGCTGGGCGGGTTTGATGATGCCTGTGCTCTCGATGGTGAAGATGAAATGGTCTTTCTTCCTCGCAAGACGAACGGCTAGCTCGTCGTCAGCAGGGGACGCAAGTCAGTCGGGTCCGCCTCACCTTTCGCCAGCTCCGGCTCTCTGATGCATTCACGGCACAGCGTGCAGTCTCTGACCTGCGATGCCATGAGGGGTGGTATGAGGGGCCAAGAGACAAGGGACGTGACAAACAAGACAAGAAGCACAAGGGCAGGAGTGCTGGATCAAGACAAGTCAACGTCAAAGCGATGACGATCAAGGACAACAGTCGATGACTATCAAGGACAACAGTCGAATTGAAGTGGCGACGGCACGTGCAATATCGAGGTAGATGAGGCCTGAGATACATTTGCGCATGAAACAACAACAAGGCCGAACCTTGTCCGACACAATGGCTCTTCGTCCTCCTGGGACTCCATGAGCTTCTTCGATATCGAAACAATCCATGGGGCATTTCTTGACCTAGCAAGCGCATGAGAACACTATACCTCGTCTCTTCTCTCTCTTCTCACCAGCGAGTCCGCAAGATCACCGGTCACCTCTTCAACGAGATCGATGCGCGGAAGAAGCCTATACCTGCACAGACCATTTCTTTTCAGTCCTCTGCCCTCGGCTCCCATTCTTTTCTCCCTCTCCCGAGCCTTCTCTTTTTCCTTCCTCTTCTCTCACCAGGCGGTGGCCACAGGTGACCACTTAGCATGTCCGCGGTCTCCGCAGTTGTTTCCTTTGTGGCAGTGCATTTCCATGTCCAGCTCCTGCAGTAATCATGCGCGTCACTCGAGGAGGAACCTCGTCGCGCAAGGGACTGAACCTGCCCGGGGCGCAGTCGGGTGATGAGGATGTCGTCGTGAACAGGAGCAGGAGGTGAGCTCTTGAAGGTTTCCTGCAGCCGCATCACCCCATGCACGCGAAGAGAGGATCGTCACACCGCTTGCTTGCCAATGGGGATCCACTCGAGCTGGGAGGAGAAGACCTGACTGACTGTGAGGAGGGGTTGTTGCAAGACAATTAAAGAAAACGACAGGGGAGGGAAGAAAGGAAAATGCTGCAGAGATGCACTAGCATGGGAAGAAGCATCGAGATCAGGAGGATCTGAATGCAAGACACGGAATTGAGCAACCAAACACATACAATCGAAATGACCAAAATGTGAAGAAACATAAGACTTCGAACAGATAAAGACGCAAGGCTTGCCACGAAAGAGCACCTTTCCGTTGATGGGCTCCTTGTCTGCGCTATCGTGTGGTGGTTTCTTGCACTTTACTTTCAGCTTGAACTTGATGACTTCCTTTTCCAACTTGTCAAGATTCGTTGTTTCATCCGCGCCCTTAGCTTCTGCAAGTTCAAACGAAAGATATCAACGAAACGATCCGGGGACGACAAGCAAGACAAGGGAAAACATCAAAGACCTGCAGATGGCCAAGAAAAGATTTCAGGATCCGCCATGATCGGTATCAATCCCAATCTCTGAGCTACCAGCTTTGAAAACAAACAAGTAATGTTAGGAGAAGAAACAGCAGAACAGAGAGGGCAAGTATTCCTCACTTCATCTCTCAACACTCCTGTGTTGTTATATACAAATACTTTCTCGATGGCCATTGTAGGAACCTGAGACAATAAGTGAAACTAGTCGCCACAGTGAGTTTTGCTGTACCTCTGCCAGAAGGACACGGCGGATAGAATTTGCAAGGGCCACTTCAATGCCAGAGAGGTCGAAGGACATCTTACAGCTCAATCAGCTCGTATCGCACGCCTTCTACTATCTTACCTGGTCCTCTTTGATCTCTAAAATTTTCATCTTCACTCTATCCCGCCATTTGTTGATGTCCAGCACCTCGTCCTCAGGGAATGTTCCAGGGGCTTCACGTAAGAGTCATTGATAGACGATGAATGAGAGATGCCCTACAATATGTGGTTGTGTGGGTTGGTGCGGTTCCATTGCAGATTACATACTCCTTGAAGAAACTGCGTAGATTTGGTTAGATCAATGGGTAACTAAGCCTAGTATCAATCCAAACCGTAGATCTGCACTCATCTTCTCGGACTTCATCATCGGCTGTTTCGATCCGGATTTAAGATCTGAGGCAGTGTAAGTGCAAACATGAACAATGCAAACCTCCTCGTCTTCCGCGCCTCCAACTCAACTGGTCCCTATCTGAACAATTCTACCCTCCTTTCCATGCCCTCCCCTCCCCTCCCCTCCCCAACTCGATGACACTACAATGCGTCAATGTGATGACCTCATCTAGTTGACCCAACAATGCGTCCATGCCATGATTTGGGCACGTGAGGTTGGCCCTCAAACTTTGAGATTTCAAACTTTGTGTATTTCATCGAAGCTGAAAGTTCTGAACTTGCCAACTTATTAGACTCAGTCTCGTTGGCGGCGCGGCCCGGAGTCCCCGGGCCTCCCCTCCCTTCTCCCCTCCCCGGGGGGCTGTCCGTACTGCCGTTCAACGGTTCGGTCCCCGGCCCGCCGCGCCACCGGGCGGTCGGCCCCGGGCGGGCCACCGGCGGGCCCAGTGACCGTACGGCCGGGCAAGAACCGCACCGTGACCTCCGTGGCGCGGTGACCGTACCGTTCCGTACCTCGGACCGCCGGTCACATCAGTAGTCAGTGGAGTATAACGCCAAGGGCAGCGCACATGATGGGTCGCTATCAGTGCTCTAGCTTCAAGCGCGGCCCACCGTGGCACGCGTCTAGGCAGGAGAAGCTACCTCGCTGCCCTCACTTGCACCTCAACTCAGCTTGTTGCTGTCAAACCAATAGGATGACATTGCGCCTCTCACCTTGAAGGCTTCACAAGCCAGTCGTCATGACGAGCGATATAAAAGACTCGGCGCGGACTTGCTATTTGTTTAGTTGTTCAACAAAGCTTCTGGCTCAATCTCTTGCTCTTGCCCTTGAATATCCTCCAGATTGAATTGTTACGCTGTAGAGTCATCACGGTCATTAAATAGAAGTGGACCAGACAATGTATACCAGCAGCGGCTCAGACAGGACGTTCCACACAAATCCTAGTGTCTTCCAGACAGTCATAGATAGAGGGAGCACGGAAGATCAAAAATCACATTAAGTTTGTCTGTTCGTTTCCAACACAACCTTCCCAATTTCTTTTCTTTCCGTTGGTTTCTCACCCAGTACAGCAAGCTTGATGTGCCCATGAACCTCTTCCCACCGGCGTGAGTTAAGAAGCAAAAGGGAGGAAGAAGACACGGAAACGAACCTTTGAAACAAGACAATGTCCCAGATGCATCTTGAAGAAGAGGAGCTCGCGGAAGAAAGATTCCCAAACGTGATCCTTCCATAACAATCATGGACATGTACATTCAGCAGCAGCACAAATCACACCTTCCAATTCCAAACAAATCCTATCTCCTCGAGCAACGATTGCTGCAAGTTGCATTGCTCAAAGATGGAAGGATCTCAACAGAGGTCTTCACACCTGCTTCTCAAGGAGCGCACCAGTCCGAAAAAGTCTGCGCAACCGCCAGACCCAAACCCCCAGCTCATTGTCCCAATGGTCCCATGCTCCCTGTAGCTGTGCTTTCCTTTTCGTCTCACCCAACTTCGGAGATCCCCGCCAGTGTTGCGGAACGTTGACATGTCCATGGATCTTGTGAAAGCGATCAAGGCAAACTCGTCTGGCGATTCTAGGTTGATACCATCCGAAAACGAAGAAGCCGCTGGTACTGGAATGAAAAAATGGCATCATCTGTAAAACTATATCAAACTTTGGAATAGATTCGAGGAAATAATACCTCCATGTTGAGCCCGCCATTGGAACCCAAGACTCAGAAGCAAATTGTATTTACGTCGATCGACCAAACCAGCTTGACACGTCAAAACAATTATGCCAACGTCCACATTTCAATGATCAATGTTTACCTTGATTCAGTTGTTGCAGCCTTTCGCTGCAAGACTGCAGCATTCCGTCTTCCAGGCCGGATTTTTTCATCCTGCTTTGTTTGTCATTGCTGACTCATGTACACCACTTCATGCAATCTTCTGCATATTACAAGCATCCGTGATGCAAGCGAGTTTTTAGAATAATGTCCATGAGCCTAGGCAAGTCTTCGGCTACCGCGGGTTGAATCTGGTAGGATCAACTCACCTCATCGCAACTCATTCTTACCAAATTCTGCACTCACGCTCTGCTGATGGTTGACCGACAAAGATCCACGGAAGCAGATGAGCATACCAAGACCGATGAAGATGGCATTGAAGAGGGACAACCACGTCCTCATCTTGCCATCTCCTCATTTTGTTTCAGCAGTCGCATGTAACCATGGCTACCACCACCATCTCAGTTCACCTACCGGGCCCCGGCCAGGCCCCGGCTGTGCTCCCCCGGACTTTCCAAAAATGGAAGGCAAACCGTTACACGAATCACCCCGTTCAATGGTAGTAGCACTTGTACCGGTTTACCACCCCTACCCCCAGAATTTTCAAGTTTCTGTACAGGCGGTACCCACCTACCCAATCCAGTCGCCCATGGACATGCTGGCTGCGGCAGGGTTCAGGGCAAGGAAGGTACGAGATCGTGCACGAGGGAAGAGCAAGCGTGAGGATTTAGAGGTGGAGGAAGAGCATAATGTCAGCAGCAAGAAATTGATTCTTGGCATCGACGTGCCATGTTCCGTCGTCGAGTATCACACAGAGGACAAGCTCCATAGACCCCGAGTGTTTGGAAAGAACAAGAACGTTCGTCTGCCTGCTCTTCAGCTACGCCGTTCGAATATCCCGTGAGCAAAATGCGTCTTTTCTGATGAATCTGATGTTCTTTTCCCCAGATTTGGCGGACTTGGGGTATTTGCAAAGGAAAGGATTGAGAAGGGAGCTTGGATCACGGAGTATGGAGGGGAAGTGATCGGTTGCAAGGAGGCCCGACAACGGAGAGCTAGCAGACAAGATACGCATATTCGCTCAATAGGGCGGGAAAACCTTTGCATAGACTCAAGGTTGAGGGGCAAATGGAATTTAGATTACTATGTTGGGTAATCGCTGTTAAGTGCGAGGTCCACGCTGATCTGTTTTTTTCTCTCAGAAATCATATGCTAGGAGGTTTTTTCAATGATGCATATGGAACACCATTCTCATTGAATTCTACGTATGGGCTTTCTAGTGGTGACTCTCTCGACTTTCTTGACTCTCTTTTCTTTCAGGTATGTTGAGGTGGAGGGGAAAGTTGGATTCCAACCACCGTAACACCATCGTTGCACAAGAGATGAAGAAATTGACGATGATGGTAGGTATGCGGGAGCCCCATACATATCAAAGAGAATCTTCCTTAGGGCAACGGCAGACATCGAGGCGGGCGAAGAGCTGTTTGTGTCTTACGGACAGACGTATCATGTACTGCATTTTAATCCAACACACGAACATTAAGCAAAGAATAGAAGTTATTTAGGCAAGGAACAGCATGCTATACAAAATTTTCTCAATATTTCCAAACGCATTGACTGTCGAGGAGATTGTTGTCGAAAGTGAACCCCATGACTTTACACGCGCTCCCTGTTGTCTTCGTGCAAAGATTGCTACTTGTGCAGTCACTGCAAGGTACTCCATTCCCAGAAGGTCCACAATATCCATCCCAGCTGCAACACGCAAACATGGCGCACACCTGCTGATCTGTGATGGACGTGCACCATTCCGTGACATTCGCCGAGTTGTCAAATACCACGATTGCGCTGTCGCTCCAGATCGTAGAGGAATTGATCAACATGGCAACCGGGGTGGTAAATGTCTCGTTCTGAACGGAGAAGTTGGAAAGATTCAGCTCAGACTGGACGAGATAGAATGCCAGGTTGTACAATCCCGCTTTCCAGCGTGAACTTTGCATGGACGCGTATGAGTTTTCGAGTCGCAAATCCGCTATGTAGGAATCCTGTGACGAGTCGAGGGTTACCCCGATCATTGCTAAGCTTGAGCTCATCATACTCAACGCGGAAGAGGAAGAAATAGAACATCGCTCAAGCACCACGTCGATCAAGGTCACACTGCTATGTGAGGCAAAGAGACAACCTGCCTCAGAAGCATTGCTACCGTTGCGGATAGTCAGGCCTTGAAGAGTCACCGTTGCATGATGGATCGTTGCGAAACTCGACTGAAGGTTGCAGTCAATCACTGTGTTTGCAGCTCCGTCTATCCCGACGATGGTGATGTTCCTTGAAAACCATGAGCCGCATACACCCTCGTACAAGCCTGGAGAAACATAGATTGTAGTTCCATCCAAGGCTTCTTCGACGAGCGCCCATGACCCAGCGCTTTTGATAGCAATATCTGAACAAACAGAGGCGGCTGCAGGGCAAGTGCAAATATAAGATCCGATCGTGTTTTCACATTGCCCCCTTCTGTTCTCGTACGTTAAGGTGAGCGGGTCCCACTGCTTGTACAAGTTGCATGCCGGGCCTAATGCACACTCGTTTATGTCCTCGCAAACTGCTTCCCCTCCTTGGTAGTACCCTGTTTGCATGTAGCCTTGCGCGCATTCAAACACATAATGCGAACCTCGGCATGCACAGCAAACTTGCCGTGGTCCAGGGCTGACCAACGAATCTGCATAAGGAATATTGCACCAGGGTGTCCACAAGGACAAATCTTGCATCCACGGACTGGAAACATCACTGTAAAAGATGGCACTGAAGCCGGTCGCGACATTCGAGAAATCAGAGATAAAAATCAATTTCAATGCTTTATGTCCCGGCAAAGTAGTGAATGAGCGTGCCGTATCGACCAAAATACCATCTTGTATGGTTATCAAAGTAGAATTGATACAGAGCGAATTTGGGCAAGAGAAAAGGAAAACACGATCAAATTCTGGTTCGGTTGTAAACTCGGTGAAATACAAACTGATTTGATTTGCTCCAACCGGGGCGATGATGAATTCGCATTCTTGGTTATTATTGTAGTCACCTTGACCATCTGTGATGGTCCCGGAGTCAGCGGTGATAATTCCTCCATTGAAACCACACTGGTATAATCTGGCCAAAGCTACAGCATTTTCTGTGTAATTTTGGCAGCCAAAGCCATTTGAGTCTCGCCATTCTAGATCGTCTACACATGACAAAGAATTTGAATTACCAGTGATGGATAGTTCAACCGGGGCATCGACCCTGCAAGAAGAATTTGACGAACATGTTTGACCCCATGCTGTTGAAGGTATACTGCAGGATATTGCAGTTTCAGAATACCACTGAACAGCCGAACAACTCGAGTCTCCAACCTTCAAGACTGGAGTAAAGTCATCCTTCCCAAAATTGTAACCAAAGACTGTGAGAACGTCAACAACGGAGTAGTTGCCAGGAAATACCTCGGTATACTTAAACCATACAGAAGAGTCGCCGTACAACGATTGCAGACCCCATACCAAGGGAGATTCATATGATAGAAATTGAGTAAGGCTGCCAACAACGGAACCAGAAGTGACAGCAACACGAAGTTGAGAGCCAGAGCCGTGTGAAACTTTACATTCAATTGACGATACTGACGACCATAGTGTACTTTCACATCCGGAGTGACCTACCCGTACAGAAAGAGAGGTGGCACCATCAGCACTACTCGAACCATACACAAAAAATGAGCTATCAGAAAAGAATCCAAAATTCACAGAAGAACTAGAGCTTATCAGCAAGATTCCAAAACTAAAAGATAGACTCTGACTTCCTGATGACCCTGCCGTCGTCACCGATATCCGCCCCGTCCCCCCGACCCCGCCTCCCCGCTGACACCGCACCGACGTCTCCGACTCCCACTCCGTCGCCTCGCACCCCGTGTGCCCTCCCCGCCCTGCCCCCGTGTACGTCCCGAGCCCCATGCCTCCCCCGTACACCGTCATGCTCGTCGACCCCGTCCCTGCCCCGTTCGCCCTCCCTGCCCCGCTCGCCCACCCCCCGTCGTAGCTCGCCCCCTCCGTCCCGCTCCCCCTAGCTCCGGCCGTCGTCACCGATATCCGCCCTGTCCCCCCGACCCCGCCTCCCCGCTGACACCG
>NW_005434551.1:146426-147225 GCF_000315625.1 Guillardia theta CCMP2712
CACCCCGTGTGCCCTCCCCGCCCTGCCCCCGTGTACGTCCCGAGCCCCATGGCCCCCCCGTACACCGTCATGCTCGTCGACCCCGTCCCTGCCCGGTTCCCTTGGCCCACCGTCTTCCAGGCGTAGTAGATGACCTCCGCCCCGGCCTCGTGATCGCCCACGCTCGTCCCGAAAAGCCCCCGCGCCGTCAACCGTAGCAGGTACGGGCTATAGCTCGAGTTGACGCACGTGAACGCTACGTACTCTTGGCCCCCAATCAATGCTACGTATGCTGTGCTCGGGGGCATCTGCCTCACTGACATAACAAACGAAAGACGTGACAGGTTTGTAGAAAGACTCGACGAGATTGAAGTCGTCAATCGGTCTATAGTGTCCATAAGAAAGCACGAGGAGTCCGCCCCCGTCTCGTTACATCGATCGAACCTCGCCCTCCGATCCTCCCCAAGACTCAGCGTGTACACCCCCGGCCCGTCCCACGACACCGCCTCGCTCCTGCTCCCGGCCCCTCCCTGCCCCCCTGCCGTCAGCGACACCTGCCCGCTCCCCCGCGCCCCTAGCCCTGCCTGACACCGCACCGACGTCTCCGACTCCCACTCCGTCGCCTCGCACCCCGTGTGCCCTCCCCGCCCTGCCCCCGTGTACGTCCCGAGCCCCATGGCCCCCCCGTACACCGTCATGCTCGTCGACCCCGTCCCTGCCCCGTTCGCCCTCCCTGCCCCGCTCGCCCACCCCCCGTCGTAGCTCGCCCCCTCCGTCCCGCTCCCTCTAGCTCCGGCCGTCGTCACCGATATCCGCCCCG
>NW_005434551.1:147325-187778 GCF_000315625.1 Guillardia theta CCMP2712
ACTCCGTCGCCTCGCACCCCGTGTGCCCTCCCCGCCCTGCCCCCGTGTACGCCGACGCCCATCGCCCCCCCGTACACCGTCATGCTCGTCGACCCCGTCCCTGCCCGGTTCCCTTGGCCCACCGTCTTCCAGGCGTAGTAGATGACCTCCGCCCCGGCCTCGTGATCGCCCACGCTCGTCCCGAAAAGCCCCCGCGCCGTCAACCGTAGCAGGTACAGGCCATAGCTCGAGTTGACGCACGTGAACGCTACGTACTCTTGACCCCCAATCAAAGCCACGTAATCATTGCTCGATGGAAGAGTCAAGGTAAACAGCACGGTGTCCAATGAAGAAAGATTTGCTTCAAGATATGACAGTCCGGAAAACGAAAGCAAATCTGTCCATAAGAAAGCACGAGGAGTCCGCCCCCGTCTCGTTACATCGATCGAACCTCGCCCTCCGATCCTCCCCAAGACTCAGCGTGTACACCCCCGGCCCGTCCCACGACACCGCCTCGCTCCTGCTCCCGGCCCCTCCCTGCCCCCCTGCCGTCAGCGACACCTGCCCGCTCCCCCGCGCCCCTAGCCCTGCCTGACACCGCACCGACGTCTCCGACTCCCACTCCGTCGCCTCGCACCCCGTGTGCCCTCCCCGCCCTGCCCCCGTATATGTGACTGAACCCATATTGCTTGCAATGATAGTGATGCTCCGTGATCCTGTGACTGGCCCATTTTTTACTCGATCGGCATTGCTTACCATCACATTGTTGAAAGAAAATATTTCGGACATCGTCCCTTCTATTCTCGTTGTTGTGATGATAATTTTGTCAGTTAAGCCTTTGCCCATCGCAGTATTTGCTTGAATTGAGGTTTCAGAAATCCACAAGGTATTTTCGCAAATAGTATTGTGGGTCCTTAGCATGCTTGTAAAAGCAGACTGTCCAATATTTGAACCCACGACAGTCAAGCTGAGTGATCCGGTCGATGCGCTATTGCACGGAAGTGAACGGTTCAAGTCAAGACGAGCAATGAGATCCGAAGTGAAAGCCTCTGTGTTAGTGGAAACTGAGTTGACGCATGTAAGGGAGACTCGTCCGCTTTTTAGAAGCAGATGGGCTGTTCTGGACCGAACAGCAGTATCCGATTCCCAGTGAGTTGACTCACAGTCCGTCAAACCTATTGACTTAGCAATACTTTTTTGCATGTGACCAAAACTACCTCCAAAAACGGTGACACTGACAGAACCAGTACCTGCAACATTCCCTGAACTAAGAGTTTCACTGATACCCAAAGTATCAAAAGACCATCCTTGGGTTAAGCTTCCAGATAATGAACCAACTGTCAATTGTAACTTTGATGATGCTGAAGTGGATGCAGGTGTCAAACTCCTTATTTGTGTGTCTGATCCCCATACTTGAAGATTGCAATGTAAGCATAAAAGACTATCCATACTTTGCCACTCCGTTGCCTCGGCTGCAGAACCATGAATTCGAAATTGAGAACTACTCTGATACTTCCCAATATTTATGCCATGGATCGTCAAAGAAATAGACCCTGAGCTCGCTCTATTAGCTTGAAGCACCATGGAAATAGAGGGGAGATCCAAAGAGAAAGCAAATGATATCGTTCCAACGACAATTCCGACCGAAACTATGTTCTTTTTAGACGCTCGAATAGCACTTGTTGCACGACATACAAGTGAAGAATCGGAGCTCCAGACTGTAAAAGCGCAACTTGTCGAGTGCGACCTAGACATGGGAGTAAAATCGTAATTCATCAGATTTTGCCCACGTACAGTCATCTGAATTCCACCGACAGCCCATTGATTGCTATGTTTTGCAATGTCAAATGGTCGAAAAATGTTAACTCCAAGAAAGTAGGCTTCTTGACTAGCAGCTGTCCATAATCCGAATGTAGAATTTTCCAACCTTGTCTGATAAAAGTGACTGCAAAGCTCACTCGTTGGAATTCCATCATTGACCGTCGAATAAGGATCCATGAAGACTCGGATCAAACCGTCCAAATATTGGATTTGAATCAGATACAGAACTGCAACATTGTATCCAATCGAATTCTGTTCATCCCACAAGATTGTTACATTTCCACCAGACAAGCGCTTCAATCTTCTTACTTTTCTTGAGAATTCATTTCAAATCGGAAATAATTGTTGTCATCTTGGTACAAAAAGCTGACCCCAATCCAGTCATCATTAAAATTGATTAGCAAAACGTTCAAGATGTACTGGTTCCAAACGCTAAAACCAGAAGAATAAGACTGCATCGAAGTGTACACGAGCGTGGTTCCTTCTACATCTTCTTTGCTGTATTTTCCGTATATCTTGCTCGATTGCTGATAAGCAGAGTATGGCTGCAATTCAATTGGAACAGCTTGCTTCAACTTGACACAGCCAAAGCAACTTTGGATAGAATTGAGGTACTGCCATGAAGAAGGCCCATCATTAATCGCTTTGGGATGATCTCTTATCTCCCAATTCTTGAAATACTTGCATCCACCTGCAGAATACTCAGTGAGAAATGTTGGGTAAAAAAGTTTCTACTCACCATTTGGCAAAAATTCAGAGCATTGCTCTGAAATTTTGGTGTAAACTTCGTAATCTTTCGAAGGTGTATTCGTATCTGTCTTTATACCTGTGTCAATTTTGAAAGAACTGCTGATCAGAGACGGGAGGTCGATAGAAAAAGCGGACGATAAAGTAGCATCCTGACTACCCATCGTCATGCTCATCCGTTTGCTGAATCCTAACATTCTGCTTGAGTGTGCTTGGACTGAAGTGTACGATACCCACTCTGTTGATTCCGCTCCTGTTCCTCCCATCCGTGAACCTGCCGTATGAGAAACCCAAGATCTTGCAGATTGAATGTATGTTCCAGCAAACAGCATGGAAGCACGATTCCTCACACTCAGGAGAGATAACGAAGGTTCATTATACGAGACGAGCTGTGTGGCCGAAGAGATCGCTTTATCTGACAATGTCATCACGACACCGATGGTCTGCAAGTAGCCAGAGGGAAGGTATAAGTTCAGAGATGTATCGGATTTCCAAAATGTCCTTTCAGCAGATGTTGAACCAAATCGTACTTGCACGGTCCATCGAGTTGAACTTAAATCTGAAGCGATCAAATATCGCACATCACGACGTGATTGAGAGTTGGATGGATTATCTCTGTTCATCAAGCCTGCTTTTCCAAGACAATATGCAGGATATGACCAAGAGATATTCTCCTTGGAATGATTTAGCATGGCGAGATCGCAACTGCGCAAGACGCCTTGATCATATGACAGTGCACTAGACAAAGTAGAAGTCACGGATGTAGGAACAACCGTGAGAGCAACCGTACAAGAACAGCATGGACCGGAAGGGACCTTGACCTGTACTGTTGTTACTGACAGCCACTTGGTCACCTCTGCTGCTGTTCCCTGTACTCTGGCTGCATGCGTGCTATCAAAGTAAGAAAATTGTGATCCAACAATCCTTACAACAGCGAGGGCAGGTGCATTGCCCACGCTTGTACTAGAAGTGTATGGGCCATCAAAAGTGAATGCAAAGCTTTGTGACCCAGCACGGAATGGGACGACAGATACAACCACATCAACACTCACGAAATCCGCCGCTTTTGATGGTTGCTTGCATAAAATCTCTCTTGAAGAAATCCATCTTGTAAATTCGCAACCTGTGTCCCCAATCCTTACTTTTGGTGTAACATCTTGAAATCCAAAGTTCTGTCCAAAAAGCGTCAAAGTGTTCGATCCTTGAATGGGCCCATTTAGATTTCCATTCTCCAACAGCGGTTTGCCTTGAAACATGACCTTTGTACTTCCATCTGACACATAAATCTGACTTATTCTTTGGGGAGGATTCCCAATCAACCAGAGCGAGAAAAAAGCCTCAGGGTTCTGGAAAATCCAAATGGGAGTATAACATGTAACAGTATTCCAGGAGTCAGCATGACCGATTGTAGCCAGATACGGGTTGGCAGTAAAGAAAGAGGACGGCGAGGACTCTGAGGTTGTGAATCGACACTCAAATTGCACTGAAGAATTGGCTGGAAAACCGCCGCCAATCACCTCGATCAGTTCGCCACCACTGAATGAGGGATAAAGCACATCATCTGCATTGTTTCTTGCTGTACCAGAAATGTTCAAATCTAGCCATGCCATGTCAAGATAAAAAGAATCTAAACCTGGTATATCTTCTAAGTTTTCAATCAGACTCACATTTACTTTTGTGGCAAGATATTGCCATCGACCTATGCGAAACTCGATTATTGTTGGGGACGAGTAAAAATAGTCCGAGCTGTTCAACATCATAGACCTGTCGTCAGAAGCAGTGATACTGCAAATATAGCGTGCATCATCACTCCATCCTATTCCACTGAGAATGAGAATTCCACCAAAAACCGTTCCAGAAAAAGATCTAATTGCCGTAAAGACTGCTCGAAAGATAAAAAAGAGTTGCCCGGCATCTTCTTTGAGCGTTCCGTTTTCGATCAAAGAAACATTCGCCTTGCCGCCGCTGTATTTCCATACGGGCACATTGAAAACTAGTTGAGAATGAGAAGGTATTACATGTATGGTCACGGCATATTCCACATCAGACCTTCTTCTGATCAATAAAGAGTAAGTATTTTCCAGCGAGAAACCACCTCCACGAACAGTGACGAGATGACTCAAAGAAGAAAACCCGGCAGATGGCTCAATGCTCTGGATGGTCATCGTGTAGGTCACTTTCACGGAGCCTGCTAGAAAGAGGCCTTGAGACACATCCTTCACTCTGATCTCAGCGTCGCCTGCGGTCTCATTCCATGGGGGTAACGAGCAATACAACAGGAAAGTGCTCGCCGCAGCAACAGCTTCCGAAGTTTCATTTCCACGGACGCAAAGGTATGACGCGTTCTGTCTGCTGACATCAAATCCAGCCCCATATACGATGTAATCACCTCTAACTCCTGACAAATATTTTGCTGGTTCTATTGAGGAAATGGCACTGAAAAACTCAAATGGAAACAGAGGGTTCATTCTTACATCATTCCTCCAGAGGCTGAAATTACCCTTGCAGGCGCTGTGATTCCATCGAGCTTCGCTACAACGGACATATGACCAATTTAGAACGTCTGCGTTCGTTTTCAGCTCATGACCAAAGCACTCCCAACTGCATGTAAACGATGCAAGGGAAGTGAAACCTCCTCCTGTCACTGTCACATATTGCGGTAAAAGGGAGCTGCCAGATTGAGGAAAGATGTCGCTAAGACCGGCAAGAGGTTTCAATTTAGCCACAAGACCGGGGACCAAGGTAGAGTTGCGGAAGATTTGCAAACTTGTAATAATGTTGTCTGTCGGGGGAAAGGGGGGGATTTTGCAACGGATTTTATCAATGCCAAGGATCGTGCAATGACCAAAGTCTTCCGAAACCAAGAACTTACAAGTGTAGCTAGCACCCAGCAAAAATCCAAATCCTTCCAGCTCGATCGTATCACCGGTGGCAAGAACATCAGAAATAGCATCATGCAAGACTTCTTGGATGGTGATAAATGAAACACTTGTCTCAGAATAAAAAAAGATATTATCATTATTTGACATCAAAAAAACTTGCACCTCTCCTGCATGGAAAGATTGCAGTGAACCTGACACGTTGAATACAAGCTGACTGGCATTTTCAAATGAAGCTCTCGAGCTATTGACCAAAACTCTCGTCGAGCCCTGTTCTAATCGAAGATTGTATGCCTTGTCTGCAATAAAACCATACCCACGAATTGTTATGGACTCTCCAAATGCAGAAAACTGTTTCGGCTCCAACAAATTGTAAACTTCAATGATTTGAGAGCTGTAATTCAGTAAGACTGCTGATTGGTCCTTCAGTATGAAAGTCACGGCCCCAGCTTCATATTCCCAAATGAAGCTGGTGAAGTGTACGAAGATATCAGATGAGGCAGGAGCAGATATCGTTTTGACTTTCATCCCATGTTTGTAGACTTCCAAGCCATAATGTTTTCCAGCAGTCAAGCCTGCACCGTCAAAGCTCAATGCAACGTCAATTGCGTATAAGGGTTGGGGATGTGAAACGTTCACTATATGCTCCATCATGTAAAAAACTTTCTGTTCGGTATCTCCAAGGAACTCAACCAAATCATCAGTTGCTGTCCATATCTGCAATGATGTCTGGCATGATCGAAACTCCCAAGGTTTCGTCTCAAAAATTAAACGCGTATTTGACTGAAACTCGACTTGATACTTTCGACCAAAAGTACTGTTGCTACAATTAAGTCCAACGTAATAATCGCGCGACGCATTGAATCCAACACCGTCCACGGTGACTGACACCCCACCACTGGCCACTCCCTGACAAGGCGAAACTCCACGCCAGACAGGAAGAAACTGAAATTCCGAACTAGAAAAATTCTGAACCAGCCGAGTTCCAAAGTGTATCTGAAAGCTCTGTTTTCCATAGAACAAATCAATGGTAGATGTCAAATCAAAGTTGCAGACAACTTGAGAATAATTGGTCACATGCAAATGACCAGGTGAATAGACAGTAGGAGACTGTATAAGACTGCAAGTGTAAAGCGTGCTATTCGGACGAAATCCTGATCCTACAACTGTGATATTCACCATTTGCATGAGATAAGATCTGGTCGGATAAATCAAATTCCAACTCTCCAAGACTTCAAAACTTTGTATTGCAGAAAAAGAGTCGGAAACGGATCCATCTCTGAATATCAAATTCTTCTGCTTATATAATACATTGAACGTGATGTTATCTGCTTGATAAGGCCAACCAAGAAAATGGCACCTGAGAAACCGTATTGACTGAGCTTCTCCATTCGAAGTCAGGGAATTTGAAGGAAGCGATGTGCTTGCGAAGTCACAAGAATAGTTCCTTTGCGGATTGAAACCAATCCCCACTAAGATTACATCAAAAGAATTGGAAGCAAAAGTTGTATTTGGAAATGTTGGCAGCACAGATTCCCAGCTTTCCATGAATTCGAATGTCTGATTCTTTGAATCAAAGACAGGTACAACTTGCCTGACAATGTTTTGTGCTCCATCGCTTCCAACAATACACAAGTAAACCAAACAAGATTCGGCCGGAAATGGCCACATCGGTATTGCAAAGACTAGTTCACGACGGCTCCAAGATATGGGTGGCTTGCTTATTACAGAGCCTTCACTTCCTACAAAGAGACACCTGTAATTCTGAAAGGGATCGAGAAAGCCCTCACCTCGTATTGTCAATGGAAGAGAGCCGTACCCAATAGGTGCAGCGAGAGGATCAAGTAGAAACCAGGTGTGCACTAGCGTTGCAGCCATCATGGCAGAAGACTGCAATTGACCAACAGTGACAGAGTACGAAATCAACTGAGCTTGACTCTGCAGCAAAAGAGCCGGCAAGACACAAATTATGTCTTCATTCGATCTCCATTGGGTTTCTGAGCAATCCATCCCATCCAATTGAACTTGTTGTTTCATTCTTCTGTGTCCAAAATTCTTTCCTCTGATGAAAACTGCGAAATGCATTTGTAAGTTCTCTGAGGGCGAGATAGCTTCAATCTTGGGGTGTTTGTCTTCGTTCACACCTGCAAAAATTACATTCTTGTCGAAAGCGAAAGAGCGATCAACAGTCTGATTGGTATCGATTGAAAATTCAAGTAATTTGCCATTGGACTGCACTACTAGGATTACATTCCTCTGCAAATCGATACAGAAGTGACCACCGTGTGAAATCCATGAGGTTTGAAGTGAAGTAATCCGAGACGTCATGGTATGAAACGGAAACGATATGTAAGTGAGACTCACAAAATCGTCAACTTCTGGCCATGAACTCTCTAGAAGAATCAATCTGCATGATTCATCATCATACTTGACTCCAACAATCTTTTTTCCAACTTGTGGATGGTAGTCGAGGATTTCAGTAGTATTTGATTCAACATGGAAGCATAAAATGCTTTCGTCGGTCTGAATGAGAAAATAAATTCCTAGCCCACTGCTGAAGGCACACACATGTAGACGCACCGAATTTTCCAACTTTCGCATCATTGAAGACTCCCCCGAGCTCACATTGAACACGACGATGCTCTGACCAGACTCTCGCACATCGATTGCAACAAGAGCGCTCCGTGCGTCATCGAATTGCACATTTCTTATATTCGATTTGCTGCTTATATCTAGATCTTGGGAACCAAAAGAGCCAGACTCTAGATCTACATGTAAAATTGACCATCGTCCGCTGTTACCTTCAACATTCAAAACTGCATACATGGACTTTGTGAAACTGTCAATAGTTATAGAGCTCTCAAAAACTTGATCACACCAAACTTCAATTGCGATTTCTTTGAATTGCAGGTGATCATTCTCCTTATAAATGCGCAGTCTCTGACTATTCCATGCTGCTACGATTGCGAAGGGGGACGAGAGCTGATTGTCACCATAAACATTCAATGTGTTTGAAGGTAACGAAGATAAGACCTGTGTTCCTATCTTAAAGCCCACTCGAAACAAGAAGCTGCTAGCATTGCTCGCAGCATTCCAAAACCCAGAAAGCAAATCCTTCCTCGAAATTGCAACAAAATCATCAGTTTTTTTCAGGAATGGTTCTGGTACGGTGTAAAACTGCAAGAGAGCACTGTTGCTCACTTGAATTTCATATGACTCGCTTCTGGATAAATTGATACCTGAGAATCGAATATTGATCAAAGTTTGCGATGAACATTGACTTTCTGTTAATGTCACGTTTGGAGGCTGGAAGAGGATCTGCCAGGTCAGCCTAGGCAACAATTTTACGAGGAAGCAAAGAGGAGCACTTTTGCAGTTCTCACAGCCGCCATAGTCAAGAGCAAAGGTTACAAAACACCTCAAGAATTCTTCTTCATGAGCAACTATATGTGAGCTTGAGGTTTTGAAATTGTAAATACAAAATAAAGTCCCTTGTCCCACACACCTCGTCCCATTGGGTTGAATAATTATGCTATGTTCCGCAGAGCTGGAACCAATGACCGATTCGATAGATATATCACGAGGCGTCAAACTCGACGCCCATGGTTGCGGGTCACGCGCATACAAAAGAATTTCACAATTTTCTGAATAATAACAAACTTGAAAAGTGTTCGTTGGCAAAGAAGTAGAATCCAATCCTTGGATGAAGTAAGGAGTGTCATGACGGAAGGAATGTATTACTGACATGACAATGAAGGAAGTTGTCGGATTGGAACTCAGTTGATCATTACTGATAGACCCAGAATAGCTGATTAACAGAGCTTTTTGTTGAAGAAGATAATCGGGGCAAGTTTGCACTGTACCTTGCCGGGAAACATTCACGAAGTGTAAGTCGTAGATCAGACAGGTGGATTCATATATGATATTCACATCGCTTCGCTCTCCGACAAAGGAAAAATCACTTTGAAAGGAAATCTTGCCTGACCAGGCTTGTTGTGAGTCAATGCCATTTGTGCTGGAGGTGGTTTGGGAATAAATAAGAGGCAGCTCGAAAAGTGGAGATGGAGAAGAGTAGGAAGTAAAATTGCAAGATTCGTTGTGCAAAGATGTTTCTTTGCATAATTTGACAAACGATGATGTAGTTGGATTCACGGTCCTATCACTCGAAAAAATCTCATTCCAGAATGGACAGATTTCTGGAAACAAGGAGCAATGAGATTGCTTTGAAGCAAACCCACTCTGATTGCTTGATCCAGCAAATTCGGTGATGGGAATCCAGGCAAGCAATCCATCAACCTCCGGAAGAACCTCAACCTCATGTTCTAGAACTCCGTAAGTAGCATTCACGTGTTGTAAGTACCCACTTTCATTTGCGGTAGCAATCAAGAAATTTTCGATCACTTTGAATTGATTGACCTTTCCGACGATTCGACTGGATAAGGCAACATATTGCCCTCCTAAGTCTTTTGCAGACACGGTCAGATCACTCAAACACTTTGACCCATCACTCGACATATAGTGAAATTGCGGAATACCATCGTTCAACTTGATCTGACCAATGCAGAGAATACCGAAGAGTGAAGCTATTGTTGAAAGACTAGTCGCATCGTTCTGTGGGCAATTCACTTCTTGACCCAACTTGTAATCACATGCAGGGTGCATGACATGAGAACTATGAAGTTCGAACTTAACGGTTCGGTTTCCACGAACAAAATCCGGATTCACATACCATCTCAGTGAAATGCCGATGATAGGTGTTGAGATTTCTGTATAATTTGCGAGAACATTGCCCCCGAAGGGTAGAATACTGAAAATGAACGCAAAAAAACTTAGCTTTGATATCATTCTGAATTACTTCAATTGGCGATCGATTTCAGTTTCACACGGAATCCCTTATTGTGAATACCTCAAAGAAGTACTTGAAGAGAGTTCTCACATCAAGTAGCTTGCCATTCCTGTCTGTCATTCAGACTGCTTGCAGGCTACACCTTGGCTCCACCTCGCCAAATCTATTCCCTCCTGCTTTCCCCTTCCTTTGCCTGCTGCTTCATCACCATCCCGCCGCTTGAGGTTTTCGTCTTCAATGACCCCTCTCTATATCAGTACCCCATGTCCACCACCCCACGCAATGTTTCCTTGACACAACGATGGTAAATGATAACCCCGTCATACTCAAGTAAATGATGTGAAATTATGTGGTAGGGTCATTACCCCACCCTATTATATTCACTACCCACAAGAAAATCCTTCGGAGCAGGAGCTTGTCATGTGTCACAGTGTCTCTCCACGATGGATGGGTAAAGATTACTCCGCCTCAGAGCGATGACTACCTTGATGTGAAAGGCAGGACGTGACTCACGATCACTCAATCCGGCACTGTACGGTACGAGCGGCGGCCCGTCCTACTAGCGGCCGCCGGTTCACTCACTGCCGAGCCTCCGTCACTCGCGGCCGCCGCACTTGCCGCCTGGCCCAACGCGATGACGGACCGTGCCATCGAGTCGGAACTCGGATCATGTCACAGTGTCATGATAGGCTCAGGTTTCAAGCCTAGTTTAGCAGTGACGGTCGGACGGTTCAACTCATTTGTCGGCCGGCATTGCCCCGGGGCCCGCGTTAACCGTTGAAACGGCGTGCGGTCGGGGCTCAGTCAAGTCCGACGGTCCTACCGTACAGGTACTTAAGTTGCACGGCTGACACGGTGCTGGGCGCGGCGCTGACCGGATTCGGAAGTCACACGAGTCGAGCCGCCCGGCCACCGTGGCACTCGTCCGGGGCCCGGGCCGGGGCCCGGCGGCCGGCGGGGCCGCGGGGCCGCTTGACTGAGCGGCGGACTCTCAGGACTCTGGAACCCGCCGGCTCATTTGTCCCGTGTTAGGGCCATGGCAAGTTTGTCAGACGGTCTGTTGCCTGGTAGGCAGCGCAGTTGAAAGTTGGGCGACTAGATGCAAGCTTGCCAGTTGCCATGCCGCACTCACCGTCATGGACTTGTCGCTGTTAAGCTCTTCTCAATGGCCGTGAATCATGCTTGAAAGCTGTTTATCAGTGTGAACACTTTCAAGTGCTGAAGAAATGTCTAATCCTAGCAGCATCGCACGTCCTGTTCAGCGAGCCTGGCAACAAGATGAGTACATGGAATTTTGTGAAGAAGCAGAGCCGATTCTCCCAGGAGCGATCAGAGTGCAGCCATTAGATGCACCTTACACGTGTGGCAACTTTCTTATACCTGTCAAGGCTCTTGAAGAAGCTCCAGATGGTTTCCGGTGAGCGAAGTATCGATGTTGGTGCATTCGTGATAGTGTGTTGCAGTCGGCTGGATTGGTCGGGAAGGGGGATGAACTTCATGCCTCAGATTCCTCCTGAATACAAGAATGCACAGAATGTTTTGTTGAATGACAACAAGCTAACAGCGTTTCCACAAGAGCTGAATCAGTTGGGGATTCTCCAAAGCTTGCGAATCGACTCGAATTCAATCACGAATGTGCCTTCGTATGTTGCTCACTTTCCAATGTTGAAGCATCTTCGTGCTCATGACAACACGATCTCATCGCTCTCTTCTAACATAGGGCAGTGCAAGCACCTGCTATCGCTGGATCTACAAAGGAACCAATTATCATCGATTCCGTTGTCACTTGCTGCCTGCACTGGACTAACAAAGCTTTGGCTCAGCGAGAATCGAATCGAACAAATTCCATATACTTTTTCACACTTGCAAAACCTCAAATCATTTAGGATAGACAAAAATCGATTGAAAGAGATCGAACCAGGGATCACAAAAATGAAAGCCCTAGTGCAGTTTAGGGCGAGCCATAATCAGATCAAAGAGATCCCTGTTGATTTCGGAAACGCTTCACAATTGACAGAATTATCCTTGAACCACAACTCTATCGAAGCTCTACCTCCCTCACTTTGTAAATTGAACTTGAAAATATTGAGACTCGACCAGAATCCTTTGAAAAGGCCCCCAATCAATGTGGTAATCCGTGGTATCCAACGTACTTACGACTATCTGAACCGTCTTGAGCATGCTTTGGTTTCGTGGGATCTAGACTTGCACAGGTTTGACATGCATCAAGTACCTTTTCCTTCTGCAACTTCCCAACAAACTTCCGAAAATTGGGAATTTGATATGTGGTGTCGTATCAGATACATGGTGCTTGCAGAGAATAGACTGCAAAGCTTTCCGATGGAACTTGGACTCATGACAAATCTTACAATTCTAGATGTTCGTCAAAATCGAATCTCTGCTGTTCCTCCAGCAGTTGGTTCTTTGCGAAACCTTCAAATTTTTGATGCATCCCAGAATTTTATTCAAACATTGCCCACGCAGATGAAGCAAAATGTCGTATTACAGGAACTACTCTTAGAAAGTAACAGATTGTCAGTTGTACCCGATGTTGTGGCAGAGTTACAACATCTAAAAGAGCTGAGACTTTCAAATAATCAAATATTGACTCTTCCGGACTTGTCAAATTCAGCAGGAAAATTGGAAATACTTTTCTTGGATCATAACAATTTGAGGAGCCTTGCCCATGATCTATTTGTACTGACACGATTGAAAATATTGAAGTTGAACAATAACTCGTTGCTTGAAATTCCAAGTGACTTATTCAAAATACGTGGTCTAGGTCTGAGTATATTTTGTATCAATCATTGCAGGACAATGAAATCTTATTTGCAGATCATCCTGTAAATTCGAATCCAGCTGAAGAAGGAAAAATGATTTTGGGCTCTATCATTGATCCTGCGGTGAGAGCTTTGTATCTAGCTTTATGAAGGATAACATGGCTAAGCAGATAAGAAGAAACAGAATCCATAACATTTTGAATGGGATAAGACTATCTTCATACCGCGAGATATCCAAGATTCCTTTAGATCAAAGGGAATACAGCAAACCACAAGGTGATTTCACTGTCCATTTCAATCATTTTCTATGTTTGGTCATTTGTTGACAAGGCTCTGGGACGAAGAAACGATGGGACTTGGTCAGATTTGCTCTGTTCGGCAACGATGGGCCGCGCATAAAGTCGAAGCCTCGGATGAAGGGCGTCAAGCCAAGTGCTGAGACACTGTGATTGTCATAGTCTTACACTTGGACAGATCTACCGAAAGGCAAAGCAGAAAAAGAAGAAGGCATGCCTGAGACACATGTTCAGGTGTTGTGAATTGATTGCCATTGTATCTGACTCTTGGATCAGCCGACAAAGAAGGGATTCGTTCAGAGGTTAAGAGAACTTTTCCGGTCTCAGAAGACAGAAGTCTTAGTTGAAGAAGATATGAATGTGATTTTTTTGTCAAACTTGGAAATGAATAGAAATTGAGGCAAAGAACAGGATGCAGAAGGCCGAATGCAAGATGATGCATCTGCTGGGGCACCTAGCGATGCAGCATCGTCAAAAGATGAACAGAATTCTCCGAGGGTTGCAGAGGAACAGAAGACAGGACCTACAATTTTTAGCAACTTGATAAATCAATTTTCTGCAGTTGTAAGGATTGTGGGGGTCCAAAATCGTTGAATCACATCTTTATTGCAGGTATCAAGATTTGGGACAAAAACCCAGGACGACGATGAGGAAGAAAATGTTTTGAGTGATGATTATGGGGCTTATTGGCAGGAGATCCAAGAGATTGATTTAAGGTTCAATTCGCTGTATTCTGCTGTGCTTCTTAGGCAATCTGCAGTTACAACAGGCTTGAAAATATTCCGGCACAAATTGCTAACATCAGCTCACTCACAAGTTTGAAAATTCACGGAAACAATATAGACCAGCTGCCCAGAAGCATTGGACAACTGGTATTCTGTAGCTTGGTTCAATTGTTTGCAAAGTTTTATTCTATACAGGAAATGATGAAGTATTTGAATTTGTCTTCGAATGTATTTTATAAGGTGCCTCGTGAGCTCGGTTTGCTTTTGCAAATGGAAAAGCTAGACCTATGCAATCAGGTATTTTCTGAAGAATAACATCTGCCTCTCGTAACGAGTCGTAGGGGGGGGGTGAGCTGCTTGACGATCTCCCAATCGAACTGAGAAAGCTAGAGCGATTGGAAGAGTTGAGGCTGAGTAGAAACAAGTTCGAGTATCTTCCTCAATGCATCCTCCCAGCCCGTATATCTTGTTTGACAATCAATTATCTATTTTACTGATTTGCGTCTTGCTGACTATCCCTCAGTCGAAGGGTCTAAAATCAAGGAGCCTGGAATGACAAGTCTACGGATCTTGGCTGTAATATTCCATTCTTCAAAATGAGGTGTTTGTGACTCATTTGGCAAAAATTAGTTGGACAACAATCCATTGCGTGGTCTCGATGAAGATCTGGCTTTCTGCTCAAAATTGGAGAAATTGTTACTTCACAGCACTAATGTGAAACGTCTGAATCAATCAATCTCGTTAGTCTCTTTGCTCGAATAGCCTTCAGCTCAATGGTATGAGAACAGATACATGTACCACTTGCAGGAAATTTGGATAGCTGATACTTATATTCGCAAGATCGATCCAGGCATTCTTCTTTGCCATTCCCATTGGGCGCTAAATCTTTCGTGATACAGCCATTGCAGCATTACCCCATCTGAAGAAGATCATTCTTTCGAACGAAGATCAAATCGATGACTTTGCTGGTCTTCCTGATACTTGCATGCTTGACTCGATCTCAACGTTGCAAACAGATATTCGACGGTCCATGAAAGCAGAAAAATGGTCTTTTCTCAGCGTTGGCGAAGGGGATGTTGCCATGATTGCAGGTGCATTGATGACGATCTTTCGAACAATTCTAACACATACAGGAATGAAACGGATAAAGAGAATGAAAGAGAAAGAAGCGGCTGCGGCAGTTCTATCAAATGAGCAATCCAAATTGAAAAAGGCGCAAAAGTCTGGCCGGTAAATGCGATGTGATCTCAGACATCAAAGATAAGAACATTGCAGATCTCTATCGTATGACAAACATGCGATGGTAAAAATTGAAACAGTGAAAAATACGAGTACTGACGACCGGCAATGCAGGATTCAGCCTCAAAGACCAAAAAGTGATGACTTGATCTTTGGATCTTCTTTTTTATTTGTGTTCTGTTTCGGAATACTTACTTTCGCTTTACAGTTCTGTCGTAACGTTTGAATTGGAATGACGGCAATGAATTCATGTGAAAAGGTTTGCTGTTCGATAGTTTCAAGAATCATACAAAAGGTGCAGTTACTTATAAGAATTCCAAATTATATTGGGTTTTCAAGCTCTTCTTGAAGCTGAAGCTCAACAGAACTTTCGTCATCTTCGTTATGGACCTGTACAACAGTCATGATTTCGCATTTCCAGTCCAAACCGCAGCTTGTACCATCAAATAAGGATTGTCAAAATCCGGTCTAAATTTGTATCCGACGAGCATGTAGAATATAAGAGAAGCTGTCTCCGAGATAGCGCTGTAATGTCTTATGGAACACACAACCCTTACCATGTAACTTTACCTGGCCACCCACGATAGCTCACAAGGGAGAGTTGCCTTGACCAGGTAAATAATCTGAGGTACAGTCAGTTAGTGTACATTTCCCAAAGCAAAATTCTCAATCATATAAATTATTACGATTCGTGAGAAATAAATGTAGCAAACCACTAGAACGTAGAATTCACGGAACATCTATAAAAGCAAAAAAATTAGGAATAATATGACCATTCAACTTTAATCCACCTTTAATTTTGCCAGTATCCTCTTAGCCTTCCCATCAGCTTCGGCAGCATCTCTGTACATGTATTTTCAGTAATCGTCTCATATTCATGAACATGATCAAACCTCAAGTGTTTGATGGACCATACTATGGGAAATAAGATAGCACAACAGCAGACCACTGCTCATTTTTCAAACAATTATAAACATTTCTACAAGTATTCAATTGCTCACCATCAAAAAAATGAAGAATATCTCTCCAAGTCATCCAACCAGCAGTACCCGGAGGCGTTTCATCAACGACCACCATTGCAACGTTAACCAAAACCTGCATAGGCAGAACAATCAAGATAATCCTTTTTTCTCTATCAGCCAGAAAGGGCTTCATGATAGACCAGCCAGTGCCAATCAGGAGAATGACAGCAAACAGCATGGTACCCTTCACAAACGTAAGGATGTGAAAAAGTGTTGCCCAGGCATATCCATCTCCAAACGATTTGAGTGATTGATACCGAAAGGCTTCAAATCCCACAGATGCAGCTTTGAAAAAACATAAAAGACCCATTAGATACTGAATCTTATGGATTGGAGAACTGCTGGTCCTCAGCATATAAACCCAATACACAAAAGCGAACAAGAACAACAAGCTTGCACCAGCATAAACAAGCGGAAGAGGCACTTCTCCTTCAGAAATGAAAATGCCGTCTTTGTTCATAAGCACGTAGTGGATTTGAAACGAAGCTTTGGAACCATAATTGCAGTTGGAATATAGTATAGAGTACAGTCCCTTGCCATTTGCAGCAATCTGATGTGTGTATGTTGTGTTTGGACCCGCGATCGGGATTATGACGTCATTAGGCTTCTTGGTGTTCAGCATACAGCCAGCTTCATTTACATCCATCATACTGGAAACGGAATATGCTGGGCCTTCTGTTTTGCGAATAAGAAGACCAACATTGGATGGTGTCAACCTCTTTCCATCTCTGGTCATCCGAAAATCAGATATTTGAATATTCATGCTTCCTCCCTGTCCGAAGCAGAAAGGCTCCACGAGGAAAGCAGAGCGATCATCGCTCTGCACAGTCAGGGTTGAAGCTCGTGCTCGTGCTTGACCTGCTGTCGCCGCCACCGCTAATGCTATCAGCGCCCACGACGACACCATGTCCAGGAGCAGGTGGAAGAGCTCTACCTTATCAGGAAGTCTGCCTCAGGACGTTTTTACGCTAAAAGTTAACTAAACTACAAGGCGAGGCGAAGTGAAACAATGGCGTCCTAAGGGGAGCACTGGATGTTGAGCTGGACATTGATGATGAACACGTCGCCTTGTCACGGATGGATTTTGGTCTTGCTTCCTCACTTGCTTCTTGTCTGCTCGCTTGACCATCATGTATCGTGCATGCAATCTCTTCCGCAAGACGCCATCGTATCTCAAAATAGGGAACGAGCCAGGATTTCGATGGAAGTCAATAGGCATCAGCAAAGCAGAGATGTAGCCACGATTCAAGCACACTATCTTCGGTCAGGCTTGTGATCTGAATGTGGCCTGTTTGCCGTTGCATGACAGTTTTCAGTGATGTGTATTCACTGTTCCGGAAGAACTCAAGAGACGTAAAGAATGTGTGTGAAGAACAGTCACAAGAACGAGGAGGTAGTGCAAATTATGGTTGTAATTGATAATTGAGATTGCTGCTGCCAGGTTGCGGAGGAGTGTGGTACAAACCAAAACATCCAGTCATAGTCCAATTCAACATGCTGGTTGGAACTGACATGAATCCCCAGATGCAGCAAGCTTTTGACCTGCATACAAGACGCTACGAGGTATGCTTTTGCGGGAATGAATCTTTGTGTTCATCACAGATGTATATTTCTCCTGATAGGAACGTGGATTTCCTGACTACGATAGTGAGTACGATGAGATCCCACAAGCGCAGATCAAGTAACAACAATCTTGAAGACAACTTGTTTTTCTTTATCAATGACTCTAGTGCAGAATGATCGAGCAAATAGTTTCTGATTTGAAAGGGACCATAAAAAAATCTGATTCAATGCGAGGTAATTGAGCATGCATCACTGTCTCATATGCTTTCTGCTGCAGTTGAAAACAGAGAAAGCATCGTGAGCAAGTAACTTTGCAAATCACTTTGGAGAAGGATACAAGAATGAGATGGATTTCTGCCTGAAAGAATGATTTGCTTTGGTTGTAGGATCAGCATACATGTGAATTGAAGGTTGAAATGCAGAATGAACGTAAATGTTTGGCGTCTGATTTAGGCTTCATGGCTTCTCCTGAGTGGCTTGATTCACCAGGACCTGAGAGTTTTGCGCATCGAGAGCAAGCAGCAAATGCACCTTGAAACATCCCATAATTTCCACACCTTGGTCATTGGTCTTTGCCTTTATGAATAACTAAGTGTGCACTGAATAGATACTGCACCAAGTGAGCTTTCAGATCAGAGGAGAGCATTTCCACTTTGGTCTCTTACGCTTCAAGTGAAACGCAACAAATTCCTGACAAATATTTTCACTTTTTACCGACATCGAGTGATGAGCTTACATCTGATGGTTGAATTTCACGGACATAAACTTCCATATTACCTTGAATCAAACATGTCAGCATCACCGTGTCACTTGTTTAGCAATGTAGCAGTTCAATGTAGCAGTTATTCTTGCTTACAATATCTGGTCCTGATGATTCCTGTCTTCCCACGACCTTTAAATTCGATCCTCTTTTCAGTGTGAGTATCAGTTCTAGCAGAATACTCAGTCGCACAATCAGACCTTCTTGATTTCAGATCGCCCAATCTTAATCTCGTCTACTAAAAGATTGTCCGGATCCATACCTGCAGGGATATTCAAAAACACACAGTTCAATTCTTCACAAATCAACATTGAGAAACGGGATTCAACGATGTGCACAAGTTCACCATACCGTGAATATTTGCAGCATTGAATTTGGCATCATGAATACAACGGCGAACTTTATCTGCTACCCTCTTGCGTGTCAAAGAAAGTTGCATGAGTGCTGCATCCACCCTTGCCCTGCGTACAAGTTTGCACACCAAGTTGAGCTTTTTCATTGATGTGCGGAATCGCTTCAGGACAGCTCTTGCACGTGGAAAATCGTGGTGCTCTGCATTGTGTCTTGAATTAGGCTTCTTCTCTACCAACGGAGTTGTCATTCCTACTGGCTCGGTTGAAGCTACCACGGCATCCGTAGCAAGCAATCGTTTATGGACGATATTGGGCGTGCATACCCAAAGTCCCGATAGTTGCCTGTCAAGTGAGCTAACACTCGGTAAGGATCCTTCTCCCACTCGAGTCACTGCACTTGCATTTGCACGAGGGAAGAAGTGTGAACTGGTGGGCGAAAGTCGCATCTTCACAGGTCTCACAAGAGACGAGAGGAGATGATTTGAAAAGAAAGAGAGATTATGAGGAGCTTGTGGTGGTCTCTTTCCCAGCATCCTCCAAGTCCCTAACTTCATTGGCTGTATCACCGCACGCGCGCTCCGCATGGCGCCCACCGCGGCTGAAACCGTTACAATCAGGTTTGTAACCGTTCAAGCAGACTTTCAAGCACGGCTAGCGACTTAAAACTTTGAGTAAAGCTAGCGGCCGTCCGGCGACCATACGGTCCGATCACCCGGCACTTAAGCCAGTGCGGCCCGGGCCCCGGGGCGCCCGGGGGCTGCTAGCCTCAGGGCAACAGCGGTCGGTAACCATTATGCCATTCCAGGCCCGGGCCTGCCCAGTTCCGGGGCCCGGGCCGTCAACGGTAACTTTGAGCAAAGAACTTCGAACGGTCACCGTCACCGTGCCGTGCGTGACCGTCACGGCGGTGGCACCCGGAGTTAAAATCAGTACGAGGACAATCAGGAGAGGCGAGGAGGCTTGACCCTGACCCAACTGTCGCACAGGCCAAACGGCGAGAAGAGAAAAGACAGCGAGAACCAAACCCAATCCTGCCGACTGCTGTCCCCCAAACTTAACTGATACCTTCACTTAACGGAGTCAGTGAGGCCCGCGGCCGCGGCTCTGAAAGCGGTGACCCCGCGCCGGGCAGCCTGCTGATGCCGGCCACAGCATTCCGTTGTACTACGGCGTTCGAAGAAACTATTTGCTATTTACTATTTCGATCAAGTTCTTACAAAACCCTTTGTTGCCAACAATCTTCAAGACTCCGCGCCAAACACGATGCAGCAACATCCAAGGAGCTGCAAAAGTTCAAAATCTGACATACAAGGAGTTACAAGATGTTCAAAAGGCGATATGATGATATAGTACAATGCAAAGAGAGTTCTCATCCAAAATTCGTAGACGGGATTGTTGTCCCAGGCGAGGATGTTGAGCCATGAAAATTGCGACCACTCGTTCCTGAATTTGTAGCGAGTTCAAGTAGAACCAAAACTCTCATGATAAGCCAACCTGAAGGTACCATGCAGACCAATCCAGATAGCGAATGGGAGGATTTCGATCTTGTCGAGAATCGGATGGGGAAATAGTCCGAAGAAGGCAGACGATTCCATGCTTTTTAGCTTCTTGTCTAGAGAAGTGACGATCAAATCATGGGGAAAAACAAAACATTCACTATCACTCACGCCACGACAGTCCTTGACTGAAAGTCATGCGACAGATTTGATAGCCCCGCGAGTGCCAGTTCTACCTCTTCATGCTTCACAGTTCCATTCAATGATTCTGTATCAAAACCAATTGTGTTTTCGGATGCCGAAGTGTGGTTCTCTGCGATTACCAAAAAAAATCTTTTTCATGAATGACAAGGATTTTGCATATAACTTACCTGTATCCTTCGAACAATTCTCGTGTGATTTCAGTGCAGCTCTCTCCAAATGGTTTACTTCGTACTTCCTCTCAGCTTGTGAAATCCATTTGGAGAATATCCTTGCATATAACTGGATAACTTGAGCATCGATCAAGCATCGGCGATTGTCGCGACAAACGGAAATATTTGCAAGAGCTTTCAGGCCTTATCATCGCTGGTATCAGATATGAGGAATCAACAAAATCTGACTTACAATCTATTGGTAGGAAAACGATCGAGGGGGTCCCCCATGCCTGTAACCCAGAAGTCATACATATTGCACAGTGTGTTTAGGCTTCTTCGTCACCTCGCCATTCAGAGAGTGGCGCAAAGCATCTGTCGCATCAACAAGCACATCTTTACCCCTGTCGAATCGTCAGCATTTTATCACATGTGTGAGGAATAGGCGATCACATGTGCATTGATGGAAGCTCCCGATGATCAACCAACCGAGCTAGAGCCATCATCGCTGCAAGGCGTGTAGTCTGGCTATAAAGTACAGAAGAGTCCTGCGCCGTCATTGCTTCTTTCAACGCGTCTACTGCTCTTGCTTGTCGCAGCATCGGAACCTGAGAATGCAATATGTGAAAACCTTGGATTGAACAGTCGTAAGCATGCAATGGCATCATCACCACATGTTCCTGATGACAAAACGCTTCTATTACAGAGACGCCAAGGTAGTTGCTCCAGTTGTCTTTGGATATACAGAGTCCTTTGAGTATAGCGAGAACATTGTCCAGTCCGAGTACAAGTTGGGCAGCTTCCTTGTTGTAATAGACGATGTTGCACAAGACACCACTTGCACCGTCTCTCGACTCATCGGATCCAATGTTTAGACCCTCGAGCAACGTTTGTATCATGCCTGGGGTCTCTGCAATTCGAAGACAATTTTCGGCATTGTCGAACGAAATTGACATAAGCGCATTGAGGGCTGCATTCTTGGTATGAATCGATCCCTTGTCCAATGCAACAACAAATGCTTGAAAAAGACCAGGGAAATTTCCTATCATTGCACGGTTCTGAACATGTGCCGCGCAAGGATTATCAAAGGGCCGTTCCGGTTGCGACATCGATAACATGAAGAGAAGATTGCACGCAGCTTGCCTACCGTCATCGTCGTCCGACAAGATGAGTCTGTTTATACCTCTAAGAGTCTTCTCTTGTTTACAAATGCTACTTAGCAGGGAGATGTCTGGAATGGGTTCGCGAGCAATGAGCTGGGAGACTTCTTCTATTGCCTCCAACTGCTCGTCAGCTATTTCAGAATCGATGAGAGCTGCGAGCTCTGCAATTTCCTGATTGGACGACTGCGAATTTTCATCCAAATGGTCTGCCTGAGAGGGCATCGAGAATCAGAGGACGAGCTTTGAACAACAGCAGGTATCGCAGGGTCTGTGTGTGTTCGACGTGTTCACTGGTGAAAGACAAGATCTCCTGCGTTCGACGTGTTCGACTTGTTCGACTTGTTGACAGCGGCGGTGAGTGGATGGATGGGATTGGTTGGAGGAGTGAAAAATGCAGAAGAAATGCAGAGGATGACCTAGGTGAAGAACACAAGACCGACGGTTTGGAAGGACAAAGAAAGGGGGGCGGGTTTTGGTTGATGTTTCGGTAGAGGGAAGGAGAAGGGGTACTGTCGGGGGCCAATGAAACTGCAGGAACGGGTGGGGTGTACAGTACTGTAGAGTATAGGTGGTACAACGAAGATCCAACAGTTTTTAGTCAAAAAGAGGGAGGGGTACTCGGGAAGCCCATATCAGTACTGTATAAGCTGTTCCTACCCCTTCCCCGCACAGTACGACAGAATCTCACGAGCTCACTACCTTTTAAAGGGTGCATGGAAGGACCCACATTTCACGTGCTTACTTCACCCCACCCCCGTCGGTCGCCCGCAAATTCCGAGGAGGGTGGGGGTAAAGGAGGATCGTAGGTCTTATCCCTGTTCGCTTTGTGTCAGGAATGAGGCGTTACCTCGGATCTAGCCAACAGATCGCTCTTGAACCTGCACCTTTCTAGGCTCCGATACCTGCCAAGAGCCTACACTGCCCATGGCAAATGGAAGGAACAGACTTGTCTCATGTTTGTGGGTGAGGTTGGGCTTTATTCCGGTGACTTGAAAGAAGGAAGCGAGGATTTAACGAAGGAAGGAAAGCAAGCTTCGAGACAGAGAGAAGCTTGCTTCGATTCAAGAGAAAGAGTCATTTCACGCACCGTACAACGAGCTTCTGATTTTGATATCGATTTCTTTTTTAAGATGAGATTTACGGTGAAGACACGACATCCCCTGGAAGCAGAACATAGTTGAGAGGACTTATCGCTTGAGTAAAGGGCCCATTCAAGATGTGCCTAGGCCAGCACCCAGTGTAGAATGCACTCCTCTAGATTCTCATTTCTTCAAACCCCGGCTGTGCTCAGTCTGATAGGTTGGACTAGATACTAGATCGTGTCTTCACTGTGACTATCCTCTCAAAAAGTCACTCAGACTCAGAGGACGATGTCACTTGAAGCTGCAGGCACAAAAGAATCAGTGTGCAACATATCCACAGCTTGTTTGCATCTGGCAGCGAAGGGAGGCTCATCATCACATATTTGAGGCATTGAATACGCGTTTGGAAATGAAGATGCAACAGTTGCCTGTTACCATGGTGGGATAATGGCACCCCAAAGCAGTCTTTCACTCTATCTCACTCTCTGCTTGGCAAAGCTGCTGCAATGCTTCCGAATGAGATTCACGCCGGGCCGGGCCGCTTCACTCAGGACTGGGAGTTTCAACTTCGGAACGCAGCGGTGCAGTCAGCCTACCGCTGCACCGGCGGTGCAGCCGCTGAGCCGCTCAGTCAGCGCCGCTCGGACTCTATGCAAGGCTCGGATACTCACGGTGACTGCTCAAGTGCACCGCTCTCAGAGTCCCAGGCCGTTGAAGCCTTGCCGTCATCCGGTGTCAGGGAGTAGACTCTGCAGAATCACGAGTCATGATGATCTCAGCCTAGGCTGAGTGAAGCAGAGACTCGGCGAGTAGAAATATCACAGCGCTTTAGATAGCACGCACGGGAGCTGAAGAATGACCAAGTGGAAAGCTTAGAAGTGAGATTAAACTTCATGTTCACTTGAAGAACCGTTGCTACAAACACGGCACACAGGTCACTGAGAACTTCCGAACTCTTCCCTGTAGTTGTCTCGACCCCGGCCCCGCCGGGTTCTTGACAGCGCATGCCGCAGTGTTCTCCGGGCCCCGGCACCAAAAGGATATTCGTGTTATAATCCGTTCCCGGGAAGTTCAAGCATAACAAGCCTCCTCGACTCTCGGAGGCTGATTGTCCTCGTACAGGCTGATTTTTAACTCACGCGGCTTCAAGTTTGATTAAAGATCGGACTGCTCAGGACGGTCGACTCTTTCAACCGACATCCCGCCGGCGCTGTTAGTACAGGCACCGGGCCGTTAGTACAGGCACCGGCGGGCCGTTCAAGGTTAGTACAGGCACCGGACCGTTCCGTGACGGTCACGGTCGCCGGGACCGTGCGCCGCGGGTGGCCGCACGTGACAGTCACGTCACAGAGTCACAATGATGCGCCGGGCCCGGCCACTCGGAGACACATTGAACCCGGCGTTGAACACTCAGTGACCCGGCCCGCGCGGCGTGCACTGAGCCGGGCTGCGCTGACGGCCGGGACGGTGCCCGGCAGCCGCCGCGGCCGCCGGGCCGCCGGGCTTAGCCTGGCCCGGCCCCGGACCCCGGTAACGGCGCTTCAAGTCAGTGAACGCCGCCGGGTCAGTGACCCTTCAAGGCTTGAACGGGCCGGGCCGCCTCCGGCGGCGAGCCTCTGTTCACTGATCGGATCGATGATTCACGGTCCGAGTCACGTACCGCCGGGCCCAGGGTCACTCAGCGGCCAGGGGCCAGGCTCCGGCGTAGCGGCCTACAGCGGCCGGGCCACTGCCACAGCGGCCCGGTGCGGCGGTCACCGGGCACTCTCGGCCCACTTTTTCCCGTCGGATCGTTCGGGTGCCGGTGCCACGGTCCCCGACGGATCATCTCAGTCCCGGCCGCCGGATCCTGGCCTCGCCGCGGCCGGGCCGGGACGACCGTCATGATCCGAGCAGCGGCCCCGGCCCGGAGTGCCCCATGTGGGCGGCCGGCGGTCGGGCGGCAGCGCGGGCGCTGCCGGGCTTCGCTTTTACTGCCAATGATGTCCGCAATACAATGGTTGGGTCGGCGAGGAGGACAAGGACGGAGAGTAGCACAATGCTCAGGGGCTCCTGTTCACATCGGCTATGCTTCTTGGCTACAGACCTTCGTCTCTATCGCTTTGTTGCCCGTCATACTGTCTACTTCTCTTAAATCTATGGTGGAGAAGAGGAATATCTACAGGGACACTATGCAACGTCCAGGTCTTCTGCGACTGAGAGGAGGGCAAGATCGATCATCCCTGTTTGAGCCACACTTCATGCTTCGAGTTAAATGTGCAAACAGCAAATGGGGCGAGACAGGTTAGATATGTAGACCAAACCTAAGATCAAGTTGACAATGTGCAGTGGGTGTTGTTGGAAATAGTGCCAGTCTAGGGACATGGAGCTCCCCCATGGCGATGCGATGTGATGGCTCGGTAAGTTCGACACCTTTGCGCCACATGACTGAACCTATCGTGTCCTCAAGTGGCCCCAATGGAGAGTGGAGCTGCCCTGCCATCAAGGAGTGGACGTGATGGAGTATAAGTTCGTCAAAATGAATGATCATGGCCAAATCATTGAATGGGAGCCTGTGGAAAGCAATAGGTACTTTAGCAATGCTTCTTCAAATGAGAGTGAATTCGTTATTTTCTAGGCAACTTCTTCTCTTGAGCAATCTTGAGGGCAAGAGCGTAGACGATGGAGAGTATGGAAGAGTCTCTCGGATGGAAGTATGCACTTCGTGTCAATTGTTGCATGAATCAGGTTTACAGCTTAATTATCCCTTTCAGGCAATAATACAGGAACAAGTACGAGCGAAGGAGGCTGTTTACGCGGTCGATGAAGGTCTTTCTAATGAGCCAGTAGCTCCCTTACTTCTTTGCTGTCAGAAACGCAACCGCATGCCAATGACAAAGATGAAATTTTTTTGAAGAGAGCAAAGAAGAACAATGACAACCTCAAGGAGCAGGATGAGGAGGAGGCAGCCAGGAAGAAGGCGAAGGAGGAGGAGGAGGAGGCAGCCAGGAAGAAGGCGAAGGAGGAGGAGGAGGCAGCTAGGAAGAAGGCGAAGGAGGAGGAGGAGGAGGCAGCCAGGAAGAAGGCGAAGGAGGAGGAGGAGGAGGCAGCCAGAAAGAAGGCGAAGGAGGAGGAGGAGGAGGCAGCCAGGAAGAAGGCGAAGGAGGAGGAGGAGGCAGCCAGGAAGAAGGCGAAGGAGGAGGAGGAGGCAGCCAGGAAGAAGGCGAAGGAGGAGGAGGAGGAGGCAGCCAGGAAGAAGGCGAAGGAGGAGGAGGAGGCAGCCAGGAAGAAGGCGAAGGAGGAGGAGGAGGCAGCCAGGAAGAAGGCGAAGGAGGTTTCAGTAGGGGAAGTGTCGTCTGGAGCATCTTTGGATGAATCAGCTAGAATGTATAGTTCAAAGCAAGAGATGTCCTTGGTAACTTCCTTGTCGATGTGTATTCAATTTGCTTCTGATTATTTTGGCTTAGTTTCATGATGAAAGGTTGAAGGAGGAGGTGGTAAGATTACTTGCTTCCTGCATGCCATGTGAATTAATTTTGCCCCTCTTCCGATTGGCAAGGAAAACTCCCATGCGGTTAGAGCTTTTGATTCATCGATTAGAATGACCGTCTTAAGACGTATTCTAGGATGAAGTCAGGGTGGCCGAGTTACAGAGACAAAAGATTGAGGGCAGGATGAAGAAGGCACAACCCATGGTATCCCATTGCGACCCCTATCTCTGCTTGTGCTCCCTCACTTCACTCTCAAATTCATTTGTGTTTCTTTCATTTCTCATTTTTTTTTCAAGAACAAGAGAGGCTCGGATTTGCCATCGCTGAAGGTTATTATCATTGGTCTTCCTCTTGATTGCAATCATTGTGATCGTCCAATCGATAGAATCGCATCCCGCGTGTTGTGGACGAGGTATAAGGCGATCAGTTTGTTTCCCCGAACTTGGCGAAAAGACTTGACCTTACGGACAGGTGAGAACTGAGAGCCCAGGGCGCAGAGTAGCAAGCATTTCTCCCGTCAAGGCTGCTGGTATCAGCACGGTCCGAACAGGTGAGTGACCACCTCGGGATCATCTGCACCTCACGACATTCGAAGAACAATCGCACGCCATCTCAGACGTGGCTCAAATCGATTCAACTGCAACAAAGAAGACAGTTAGAAGAAGGAGCGGGAATGCCTCGAAATCTCAGCATAGATCGTGAGGCTGTCAATTCCCTCAGAAAGCAGACAAACCGAATTGTGAATTGCTCGATCTGTCGCAGTCAGGCCAAGAGGGAGAGTTCATACCACTGCTTTCTACAAGTAATGTTATAGTGATGAAAGTCTACAGCATGCCGACATTTTACTTTCACTGTATTGATAGTATCACTCCGATCTCCTTATATCATGAGGTGTATTTGAACAGATACATCCTTGCTAGTCGAGAGCCAGTACTACAAGAAGATCCCCTGGTTGCCACTTCCTTGGCACACCCTTATCACTTGGGTTCAATACTGTCTTGCATTCAGGAAATGTCTCATTGACAGACTTGAATCCAAGCAAAACTTCTCTGCGTTCTCTCACTCTCACAGATAAATCCCAGAACGAGAATTTATCCGACCTCTTGATATCGACGTAGTCTTCGACTTGGCGCAAGTATAATTCAGTTCCGTCTGCTGAAAGCAGCTCCGATAGGATCATGTTCAAGTCACGGCATTCAGCAACTTGTGCAATAACAGCACTTACGATTTGATTGGACATCACGTAACCCTTGCAATTCACAACACTTAATAAACTTCGAGTTCGACTGTCAAGAATTTCACTAATCGGATCCTTTGCCCGGAGTGAGTTGGCCTCATCAATTTTTCCTTCAGCGATTAGCTCTTGCTTGCGTTTCTCCAGTAATTTTGACTGAATGTCTTGAATAATCAACAAACTGGCCAATGATCTACTGTCTGACGTCTGAATATTTGTTTGATCGGCATGATCAGCCAAAATCAACAGAGAATCAAATTGGTCTACAGTGATTTCATCCCCCGAATAAAAAGAGTTACCATCCCTATCCACACGGACTTCTTTGATAACCATCAGATCACGTCTGATAATAGGATTTCCGACTGCATTCTTGATCACAAGATTCTTACATTTGAGCTCATCCTTGTTTCCCTTATCTTTCAAAAGCTCTACTCGCTCCTCGACTGGAACCGTATTGAACAGCCATAACTCACTGCCAGAAGTGACATATGCATCCAGTTGCATGATCATATCTGCCATGTCACGGCGCCATCCACAGAAAAGCATTTTTTCCGTTTTCATCGGCAGCCTCTGCGGTACAGAGGAAACGTTCTTTTTCACTTTGTATGTACCATCATTCACGGTGTACGAATCGTTATCCTCCGCGAGAACTATGATCTGATCACCTTGTTCAATTCGCAAAGTGCTCAGAGGATTCAAGAGAACTCTTCCATCAACGCTCTTTTTTACCCCAATCGGAATTGCGTCATCAAATCTGCAGATTATGTCGCTGAATTGAAGCCCCTCAAGCTGTGGCCAATTTTCCAAATAAAACTCTGCACCTTCAAATCCCATCAAGCTTTCCAAGATGTATGCAAGCCCTGGCTGACGCGCGCATTGTATCATCAACCTTCCAATAATGTCGTGTGCAACGATGACTTCCGCAATGTCCACGGCGACAAGATTGACCAATTCTCGGTTATCTACGTCTTGCATCTCCACAACAACATGGCCTGCAAGGTTTTCCATTCCTTTTAGCGACAGAACCTGCCTGACCATTCTCGAATCAGACTCATCTGGAGAAATATTGTCCGAAGCAAGCATAATGATACTCCTTGCAGAAAGCACACCAACTTTCAACAGGTCGTATTGTACCAAAGGGTTCCCACTGCGGAAAATCACTTCTGTACCCATCAGATTCAACGCATTTTCACGACTTTCGATAGCAGATTCCAATGTATCTTCCAAATCATTTTTGTCGTGCTCTGCGAGAACTACAATAACTCCACCTCCTTCACTCTCATTCGCAAATGCAATCTGCTGGATAATTGGAAGGCTTTTATCGTTCCATCCCAGCATCAAGGTATGTCCACATTCTATCACTCTACTCTTGCCTTTCTTCAGATTATCGACTTGCTCTCCAATAGATTCTGAGATGATTCCGATCATCAACGCGAAAACCAACATCCCGCCAATCGTGACACAGAAGGCAATAATTCTCTCAAGAGTTCCTTCAGTGTCTGCGTGGGTACCTGGGTCAGCAACATATGTCCACGACTTCCAAAGAGTAACAGATATGTCCTCTCCAGTCGATATGAGTAAAATGAATCCACCGAGTACAATCAGGACAAACGTAACCATTAGTAGCAATACTGGCTTTGCGAATTCACTATTTGTGAAGTGATAATCTAGCCGATATTGCAATAATTCGCTGAGCGTGAATTGCATGGAAGTTACCTTTTTTTTGCGGATAAATGTGCAGTATTCGTTGTAGAGGAACCTCGAAATGTAGCCGCAACCAGAAAATATAAGCAACATTGTAAGGTACGGGGGTCCAGCCTCCATCTCCTTTGGCTGGTTTTCACAATTCCTCTCTGGAAGCAATCTATCGTTGTGTTTTGATGATTTGTCTTCGACCAGTCTTTCGTTCTCTAATTCAAGCTTGGCAAGTCGATCATTTAGCAACGCATTTGAATAATATGCTCCTACGACAACAGCTGTGTACGCAACTATCAAACAAGAAAGTACAAAGAAAACTCTTGGTTTCTCAAACATGAGTCCTCCAATCTGTAATTTGGAGAAAAACGAAAGGAAACTCGTCACAGGTCGCAGAAGTGAAACTACACTCATACCTCTGATTGAAGCGATTGTTTCTTAGGGTCATTCTTTTCTGATTTGCAGTCGGCATCAACTTGAAAAGAAGCCATCACCCTTCGCCCCCTGTACGAGGATGCTAGCAGCGAGACAGGAGAGGAAACCTGAGGCAAATGACAATCAGGACGAGCTATGGAATAAGAGGATGATTGTCCGAGTTGGATGGAAATCAACCAGACATTTTGGATTTGAGTGAGAAAATCTTGAAACAAATCAACATTGTCATGTAATGCTCAACGACATAAAACAGGCATGTAGCTGATGACTGTGTGAACTCACTTGTGTGTTGCTACTGCGATCTTTTTCTTGCTTTTTTTTCTTGCTTTTTTTTCTTCTTCTTTCCCCCTCACGCTAATAACAATCACGCGTTTCTAACACGATGTTCTCGGGGTGGGGTGTATACCCCACCCCTGCCAATCAGAGTACCCCCTAAAATTAAAGAAAACCGATCAGAGGCCACAGGTAGAGCTTGGAGGGTGGGTGTCCTGACATGTTTGAGTGGGCAGGGTAGGGTCAGCAGGGACGTGTTTCATCAAAGTGGGTGGGTACTAGAAGCCCGCGGCACTCCGCTGGTGAGCTGTCACCCCCTCCTACCCCACCCGTCCGCAAGGCTACAAGAAAGGAGTACAAGACTGTGTGGGTACCCCTCCACCACCCTTTAAGTTAAACACCGTACTGTACTTCACTCAAAGTTAAGTTAAAAATCAGTACGTGAAGGAGAGGCTGACTCGGAGACTCGAGCCTGAGGCTCCCGAGCCGGGCCCCGGCGAGCGGCCTGACCCTGCAGAGGCTGCCCGTCACACTCAGACTGCTCTTTACTCAAAGCTCGGTGGGCTACCGAGCTTTGAGTAAAGCCTAGTAACTGATACCTTCACTGCCCGGCAGGCTTACCAAGTTCGCCGGCTTGACCCTGACCGGGCCGGCGTACGGTACCGTCAGTTGATCGCCGAGCGGCGGCAAGTGACTGAAAAGATCTGATGATCGGACAGTGAGAACTCGGAACCGTAACCCGGCCGCAGGCTTATCCCGGCTGCCGACTGCTCAGTGTCCCCCCCCAAACTTAACTGATCATGGCGCCCGGCCCGGGCCAGATACCTTCACCGTCAGCCCCGTGTACGGTACATGATCACCGGGCCGGGCCTCCCCCCTCCCGGGCCCCGAGTGGGCCAGCCCGGCCGCGGTCACGGTTGAACCTTTGTTCAAAACTCACTGAGTTGACTGACTCAGCGCACGTACGGTCTAACTTGCGGCCCTTTACTCACTCAGCGGCCGCTGGAAAAAAAAAAACAGTGACGTCGGAGAGTAGAGGAGGCTTGACCCTGTGCGACATACGGCGAGAAGAGCCTCGGAGAAAAGACAACCCGGCAGAACCAACCCTCATCCTACTATCCGATTCCCGATCGGACACACTACTGCTGTGACCGTACGGTAACCTTGAGTCAAACTTGGGAAATAGGCCGGCGCGCTGAGCTCCGCGGCCCGGGCCGCCGCCCGCCGGCGCCCTCCGAGCCGGCCCTGAGTGCAGATGAAGGTCACAAGGTTTCTTACAATTGTGACCGTAGCACTGCCGGGCTGCGGCGGCCGCGTGAGCGGCGACTCCGATACGGTGCTCGGATGATCCCGGCGATAGTATCCCGGTCGGATGCCGGGGCCAGCCAGTGAATTTAACCGTGACTTCAAACGATGTCTTTGCACGGGGCCGGCCGGGCCACCCGGTGAGTAGCCCAGGCCCTCAGCCGGGCTCGGACTCGGTGGCCGCGTGCCACGGTGACCCGGCGCCGTCGGACTCCCGGCAGGCACGGTCCGATCCGGCGGCCGGGGCGCCGGCCGGGTCACGGGTCTGGCATGCGGCACAGACTCCGACATACAAGCCTCTGAAACTCGCTGTTACATCCCTTTCTCATTGTATGCTGAGTTCTGAATCGACACTGCACAAACCTTGAATCAAGGGCTTGAATGATTCTAGCTCTCTTCTTGCAGCTTGAAGCCTGAGGATGCCAAATTTGAAAGTTCCCTACAGAAGGAGTGAAGTGGAAATCCCATCACCTGCCACAAAGACTCGTGACACTACAACCAGAGAAAAGCAAGAAGGAATTAGGATTCGGATAGACACGGAGCTAGACTTAGAATAACAGTATGGCCGACAAGTCGCTATGAGCGTACATTGTAATAGCATCCACGTATTCCTTTCACAAAACATCCACCGAGAGATTGGATCCCATATGCTCCAGCTTTATCCATGGGTTCGCCTGAATCAATGTATGCCTGCAATATGATAAGTCGTAATAATGTTTCAATTTGCCATTGTTTTCACATTGATATCAGCATCTGTCAAATCAGCGAAAGAAACGCTCGTTTCCTCTACGAAACAATGCTCCTTAAGCTCTTCATTCTCACAATATCTTGGAAACGAAGGTGAGGAAGTCTTGACTTGTAGCAACAAGGCATATCACATTAGCGTCACTCCTGTGTAAACTTTATGCTCATTCCCGCTCAACATCCTTAGCATGCGGAATGCATGTGCATTGTCCTGTCCAGCTTGTTGAGAAAAAGAACAGCGATGATTAGCTCATACAGATGGTTTTTCAAGAATTTCTCCAGCGTAGACGACCACCTATTCGTCAATACTCGTTTCAAATACAGTCATCACAAATATCGCAAATATGACCGTATCACCACCAACAACCATGCCTGGTCGATCTCCAAAGGAGCAGAGCCTGGTATAAATTCACAAGAGGCTATCTGGCATGGGGCTTTGCAGCACAAGCGAATCATACAAATCTACCTTTTCCAAACCTCCAATGATTTTTGCCTTGCGTTTTCTATCACATAACCTTGGGGCGAATATTTTGATTTGTCAAGGTTCTCCTCGAAGGTCGATGGAATTACTCTGACATTCAATCCAAGAATGTTTGATAAGATCTCCTTTCTACGAGGTGAGTTTGAAGCTAGAACGAAATCTACCTGTTTCAAACTTTTCAAACGATCGAGGATCATTGAGACTTCTCCTGTCTTTGTTGTACAACGGATTGAACAGGACAATCGTGGGAAATGTCCAGAAGGATTCAGAGCAAAGGGGAGCACAGAAGGGACGTGAGCTAGAATAGAAGCAACGGTCAGCAAGGACAACTTTGCGATGCTAGAGCGCCCCGGCTGTGTCCTCATCGCACCACTTATTAGTGCCGTTATAAAAATAATTCTGGTGCTTTGAGTGAAAGGTATCAACTGGTGGTGATCGCTGATGAGTGTACTCTACCGCGGCCCGGCCGGTCATATTAATAATAACAAATATTTAAAAGAGGTATATATTCTATATATTTATAAAAATGATACGTTAAAAAATTTTTAAAAGAGTTTTGACTTCAAATAGGTGGTAGGCTAGAGGAAGTTGGTAGAAACGCCAATCGTAGTCCGAAGATTTCAGAAAATAACATCTACAATTGTTTAGTACGTGTGGAGTAATAATCAGATAAAACTCAATTTATTATCCATTAACGTCTGGGCGGGCCCGAAAAGGTTGGGCAGTCGTAGCCGGAATGGGGGAGGCGAGGGGCAGGGGTACTTGGAACCGATGATGAGGTAGGTAGTTGCAGTGAGGGGTGGTCCGCACAGGGGTAAAACCTATCAAAGGCGTCGCAGGGGTCAAACGCTGGGGGTGGAATAACCTTTCACTCGGTTAATAGGCCTTTCCTCAAGATAGAGGTTTATCAAGGGTTATACCTAGAATTGGCTAATAATAGATTTATTGGATATGGAGGGTTGTAGAGAATGGGGTGGGGTGGGATGACTCATCATAATGGACGGTGGTGCTTGACGATCGTGGGGTGGAGGGACGATGAGACGTAAAGGCTGGGTTGTAAGAACGGGTTATGCACCTGAAGGTAGGGGGTGTGTATTCCTCGGTACCAATTGCACAGAGGGGTAAGGTGGTGGTGAAGAGAAAAGGAAGGTGGGGTAGTTTGTTCATGCCACCAGGGTGGGTGAAACAACGTTCCGCCGGCGGATATTCGCTATGCAGAGGATTGAAGGAGATACCGTAGGACGACCATGATGCAGGAATGAGGACAAAGCGTGGACAACCATACGAGATTGATATGTAAGGTTGTATTTGCAAGATCGAGCAGGTTCGGATCGATATAGTCAAAGACAGAGCGAAAGAGAATGGTCGAACAATGTAGGTCAGGAATGTGGAATCTTAACCTAAAGAAGATTCATTTCCTTGGTATGATCAGATTTTGGTGCAAGGGACTTCTTATATTTTAGATAGGTATGTAAAGAATTTCGAAACAAGATTTATGTGCAATAAGTGCCATCGTAGGGTCTGAACGAGTCGATATGCTTCAGAAACGAAAGCTTGTTTTGCTGTGTAAAATCTAGGTTGGCTGATGGGCATTTATGATAATTGGATATGCTAGCATTTCCCATGATTGTGAGGTTGATATGCAAGAGCTTGTGATCAGCTTGTGCACAAATCACGATTTGTGAAAATCGAAGTTTTGACGTTCACAATGCTCTCGTCTTTCATTTTGTATTCGTGGCTAGGAATGATCAAGACTTTTTGGCAGTCATCGGAATTTGCTCAAGCTGGTCAATATTTTTGCAGGCGGTGACGACAGCTGATAGAATGTATGTCCTTCAAAATTGGATTATTGAAGCATCTGATTGTGTCATCAATACAGAAAGAAGCGGCCCTACAATTTTTTGCAAAGATGATGAAATTATTCAAAAAACCGAGTACTAAAGCTTCTCATGCTGACGAGCTTCCTGTGAAGCTTAGTGAGGAATTTGTGAAAGAGGAGGAGGCAAAAAGGATGGAGCTGAAAGGATGCTCCTTCGCTGACTTCGAAGTCAAAAAAACACTAGGTATCTTTAACTATCTCCGATACTTTGTTACTGATGCATTTTTCGAAAGGAACTGGCTCATTTGGTAGGGTCAGATTAGTGAAACACAAGAAGTCTGGTCGTGTATATGCGCTGAAAATGCTGTCCAAGGCGCTAGTTTTGAGAACAAAGCAATTGGACCATGTTTTGTGCGAGAAAGAAGTTTTAGAAGCCCTCTCTTTTCCATTTATAGTGAATGTGTAAGATTCACAGGATACAGATTTTTTTTAGTTGATTTTTCAAACAGGTATGCTTCTTTTCAGGACGAGTTGTATCTGTATCTTGTGCTTGAGTATTCCATCGGAGGTGAATTTTTTACACACCTGAGGAAGGCAAACAGATTTCCAAATGATACTGCAAGGTAATTTACTTGTAAGTTACGAAGAAATAGATTTTTGACTCTTCTTTGCTCAGATTCTATGCGGCTGGTGTGATTTTGACTTTCGAATATCTTCATAATCGCAATATTGTTTACAGGGATTTGAAGGTAACTTTGTTTTTGGGGACTATGCAATTTGAGCAATGTATAGCCTGAAAACTTGCTCTTGGATGCACATGGACATTTGAAAGTTTGCGACTTTGGATTTGCGAAGACTGTGGAACCTGGAACCAAGTGAGTATTTGGAAAGTCCTTCCTTTCAATTTCCTTCCTGTGTATGTTTCATGATGCTAACCAACGTCATGGCGTGTAACCCATTGGTTCTTACTTTGGAACCCAGTACGTGGACACTCTGTGGGACTCCAGAGTATTTGGCTCCAGAAATCATCTTGAATAAGGGGCATGGAAAGGCTGTAGATTGGTGGGCGCTCGGAGTTCTAATATTTGAGATGCTTGCTGGATATCCTCCATTCTATGCCGAGGACAGGATGCAACTCTACCAAAGCATTTTGGCTGGCAAGATTGACTATCCGCGGCATATCAAGAAAGAAGCCAAGTATGTTTCTGTTCCCAAATTGCGAGTTGATTTATTTTTAGGGACCTTATCTCTCGTTTACTGACCTCCGACCTTTCTCGCCGGCTTGGCAACTTGAAGGGAGGAGCCCTTGATATTCGTACACATGCTTGGTTTAAGGTCAGCTTAGTCCAACACATATCAAGGTGAAATGAATGCAGGGATTCGACTGGGAGGCGTTAATCAATCGAACCATGTCTGCCCCTATTTCTATCAATGTTCGTAGTGCCGACGATGCTTCGATGTTTGATGACTACGATGACGACGATGGTATTGTTGTTCGCTATATCGCTTTTGGTGCTTTTCTCAAAGTTTTGTTCAGGTCCTGACATAGGTGCTGGAAAAGTCCGACCTGATCAGCAACAGCTTTTTGCAGGATTCTAAGCATGGTTAATCTCAAGAACGTCACATGATCGCACAGCCGAAGTAATTTATTGTTGATATATTAACTGGTCAATCAATGGACAACATCTTTCCTTTCCTCCGACTCAGATACACTGGCCATAGTGCCAACAAAAGTTCGCGAGTGGTGTTTCACTGCTTCTCCACCCTCATTTTCGGTCCGACCCTCAATCTCACCCGCAATCTCGCTCGCTCTTTTAGTTCCGAGTTCCTTGTACGTGTATGGTTCATGCGACGCATGCAGAAAAGCTTGGCTGAGATGTTGACATCGGCTTGTTTGCAGCGCATGGGTGGCGGTGGCCCCTTGGCAATGTGAGGGAGGAGCCTCATTTCTTGATACAACACGCGACATCGGTCCGAGCCTGGCCGTATCCAACTGGACATTTCGTGAAGAGTTATGAAAAGCTCTGAAAGTTCTTACTTCAAAGACAATGACTGGGGTGATATTTCGAGCTTTTCGTGCGTTCGACGCTCAAATCGAACAAAGCAATGTCAATGATAATGGCAGCCTGCTACCTCACAGGCACGAAATGAGTGGCGAGTGCACAATAGATATGAGACCTCTGAGAGGGTTCTCGCAGGTTTTGTCTTAAATCCAAGGTAAGCTTCGAATCTTATTACTTCGAATCTTCTGACATTACCCTTTAGTGCGCTTCAGTACACTGGTACACTAAACCAATTTATGCTTTTTTCCACGGCACCCTTTTCAACGTGGAGGACCCGATGAATGCAATCTGGTTTGACGCCTCTCAAGAAATATACCCCGAAGACAGACATGGATTGTTTAGATCTCAACGGTAGACGGATTAAACTGGTTTGTCACAGTGAACGGGCCTGTATCTCCTTCTGACCGAGGAAGGAAAGAACAATATGTAGTTTGCTTTCCCGGTTTATCATGCCATTGGAAATTGCTCTGTAATGATTGCTTTGAACATCTGAAATAAATCCCACTGAGCATACATGCCTACTTCCTTTCTCAAGGTTCTATGAGCGTCGGAATTCTCTAAATCTGCACCCGAGCTGCTAGCCTACACCGGAGCGTGAGATCTCAGATATGTACGGAGAGAGCGAGAGAGCGAGAGAGCGAGAGAGCGAGAGAGCGAGAGAGCGAGAGAGCGAGAAAGACAGGGAAATGCAGGTAGGTCACGAAGAGGCTGAAACAGAAAGACAGGCGGGAGTGAGGAACGATATCTTGCGCTTGCCATGGCAGTTGCACTTGCTGGTAGGCAAAGGAGGAGGAGGAGGAGCGCGTGGAGGAGAAAGTTGAATGAATGAGGAGGCTTTCTCCCACTCCTTTGGGATTACCAATCTCCTGCGATTTCAGCATAGGTTCAAAAGAAGATAAAAGAGGTTACGAGAATGGTGTGAGAATTTCGCCAACAAGGCAAGCCAAGGTAAGGCAAAATCATTGCCCTCTTTCTCCTTCTCCTTCTTCGTCCTTCTTGCCCATCCCCTTCCATCTCCCTCTCCTCTCTTTTCATACACTCCCTCCTCCTCACAATCTCTACCCCTCGCTCTCTCTTCTCCCTCTCTTCTACTTCTCTATTCTCCCTCCCTCACTCTCTCATCCTTCCCCTTTCTTCCCCTGTTCTCTCGTTTTCTTGCTCCCTCACTCTCCCTCTCCATCTGTCTGCCTCCTCTCCCTTCTCCCTTTCTGCCTCTCTCTCCTTCTCTCTCCTTCTCCTCTTATCTCTCACCGTCGCTCGCTCGCTCTCATGCCTTCGCTCTCTCACTCGCTGTCTATCTATCGTTCTATGGGAAGTCTTCCACGCGCACTGTTTCTTTCGTTTCCTTTATCTTCCTTCCCTCCCTCGCTCCCTCCCACTCCCGAGCGAGAGAGACAGAGAGAGAGAGACAGAGAGACAGAGACAGAGAGAGAGAGAGAGAGAGAGAAAGAGCGAGTGAGGGAGTGAGAGGGAGTGAGAGGTTCTCTTTCTTCCTCCCTTTCTGTTCTCCTCAGAGAGAGAGTGAGTGAGTGAGGAAGAGAGAGAGACACACACACACACAGACAGAGAGACAGAGACAGAGACAGAGACAGAGAGACAGAGACAGAGACAGAGACAGAGAGAGAGAGAGAGAGAGAGAGAGAGAGAGAGAGAGAGAGAGAGAGAGAGAGAGAGAGAGAGAGAGAGGCAGAGAGAGAGACAGACAGAGAGACAGAGAGACAGAGAGACAGAGAGACAGAGACAGAGACAGAGACAGAGACAGAGACAGAGAGAGATACAGAGACAGAGACAGAGACAGAGACAGAGACAGAAATGGTAGAGGGGCAAAGACAGAGACAGGGAGAATCGGAGTGAGAGAGAAGTAGAAAGGCTGCAAGTATCAACCGATGTCTACCTACATCGCTCCCACTGACTCCGACGGGCCGGCCGGGCAGTCAAAGGAGGATGAGATTTACTCTCATAGTTTATTGCTCTTCTCGCCGTTTGGCCAGTGCGACAGTGTCAGGGTCAAGCCTCCTCGACTCTCCTGATTATCCTCGTACTGATTTTTAACTTAACTTTGAGTAAAGAAGTTTATCAGGGTGGTACCTGAGAGCCAACCGCCGTTCTTCCAGGCGTTAGTCCGTCTCGGAGTCCCCGGGGGGCTGGGCTGGAACCGCTAACCCGATTGAGTGAGCATGCCAAATCAACAAATCAGGCTGAGGCATTGGCAGCCAGATGATTTCAACATGCCGGGGGCCGAAGCCTTCAACATCACTGAAGCCTTCCGGGCCGGGCCGCGGCCGTCGGGCCGCCCCGGCGGCCCGCCGATGGCACGGATCATAGTAACTTCGAGTCTGGATGGTCTCCGTCCTACTTTCCTGTGCAGTACGGTGCCATGATTGTCCACGTGAAACCGCAGGGCAGGGCCCGGGCAGTCCGCCGACAATGACTCAATGACTCTATGACTCAATGACTCAATGACTCCATGACTGAGCCTCTTACGCCGGGTGACTCGGTAGGCCTGAGGCAAAGGCTCAATGACTCAATGAATTATGGTGACTCAGTTGGCCTGAGGCCTGAGGCCACGGCTAGACCGTGTGACTGAATGAGCGCCGGACAGACTCAGTACTGACTCAATGACGCAATGACTTCATGACTCAATGACTCAATGACTCTATGACATGACTCCATGACTCCATGACTCAATGACTCTATGACTCTATGACTCTATGACTCAATGACTCTATGACTCTATGACTCTATGACTCTATGACTCTATGACTCTATGACTCTATGACTCAATGACTCTATGACTCTATGACTCTATGAGACTCTATGACTCAATGACTCTATGACTCTATGACTCAATGACTCAATGACTCAATGACTCTATGACTCTATGACTCTATGACTCTATGACTCAATGACTCTATGACTCAATGACTCTATGACTCCATGACTGAGCCTCTTACGCCGGGTGACTCGGTAGGCCTGAGGCAAAGGCTCAATGACTCAATGAATTATGGTGACTCAGTTGGCCTGAGGCCTGAGGCCACGGCTAGACCGTGTGACTGAATGAGCGCCGGACAGACTCAGTACTGACTCAATGACGCAATGACTTCATGACTCAATGACTCGTACGGTGACTCGGTAGGCCTGGTTTCAGCAAGACCATCTCCGTCAGCATGAAGTCCACGGTGCTGAAGAGGGAGCAGCTGCCGGCGTCCTGCAGTGCAAAGGTGCAGTCCTGCGAGGAGGAGCAGCTGCAGATCTCACTCATCGCCTCGGAGAACATTGCGACCGCCCTGCGATCCTCCCCAGTAATGCATCTCCCGGACGGGGCAGGCCCACCAGTCTGCGACCCCGTTGCCCGAGGGGCTGTAGTCGCTGCGCGAGTCGATGTCGTAGGTCTTGAGCCAGTCCATGGTCTCGGTGCTTGCAGCCCTCGGCATGCACTTGGGGAGGAGGTTGTAGGTGGAAGAGGCCCTGTCTCTGGGTGCAGGTGTCGTTGCTCCTTATCCCCGGCTTGCAGAGGTTGTTGGAAGTTCCTGCTGACGGCATTGAGCGTGATCCACAGAGGGAGGATAGTGCCAAAGGTGGTAATCTGCTTCGCCAGCAGTGGTGCACCAGCCGGAACGCGTCCTTGTGGGTGTAGCCAAGGGCCTTGCTGCTGCATGAGGTCAGGCCGATCAGGTGTTGCGGTCCGATCCGTCTTGTTGCTAAGGATGACGGAGATGGCGTGTACGAGCACGTCGGCCATCCTCACGTTACAGGTCCCTCCCAGGTGGTGTTGACATCCAGTTCGTTATCGAGGAAGCGAGCCGTGAAACTAGGATGACGTCGAGGCT
>NW_005434551.1:187944-192227 GCF_000315625.1 Guillardia theta CCMP2712
TGGGGCTCGTTGGCGCTCTCGATCGATGCGTAGCCCAGCATGAGGTTGTAGAGGTTGTCGTTCACCAGTGTGGCGATGGTGTCTACGCTCCTCCTCGCGTAATCGAACCTGTAGTAGTTGCACAGGCTCTGCAGGTTGACGGTGTAGCAGAACATGTGGGCCAGGGGTGCGACCATGAGGTCCATCCAGCAGGGTATCCCGTCGTTGAGCTCGCGGTCGGTGGGGTTGAGTTGCCGTTGTTCGAGATCCGGTTGATCTTCCGGCTCTCCACCGAATGACTCTATGACTCTATGACATGACTCCATGACTCCATGACTCAATGACTCTATGACTCTATGAGACTCTATGACATGACTCTATGACTCCATGACTCAATGACTCAATGACTCTATGACATGACTCCATGACTCCATGACTCAATGACTCTATGACTCTATGACTCTATGACTCTATGACTCTATGACTCTATGACTCTATGACTCTATGACTCTATGACTCAATGACTCTATGACTCTATGACTCTATGACTCTATGACTCTATGACTCTATGACTCAATGACTCTATGACTCTATGACTCTATGAGACTCTATGACTCAATGACTCTATGACTCTATGACTCAATGACTCAATGACTCAATGACTCTATGACTCTATGACTCTATGACTCTATGACTCAATGACTCTATGACTCAATGACTCTATGACTCCATGACTGAGCCTCTTACGCCGGGTGACTCGGTAGGCCTGAGGCAAAGGCTCAATGACTCAATGAATTATGGTGACTCAGTTGGCCTGAGGCCTGAGGCCACGGCTAGACCGTGTGACTGAATGAGCGCCGGACAGACTCAGTACTGACTCAATGACGCAATGACTTCATGACTCAATGACTCGTACGGTGACTCGGTAGGCCTGGTTTCAGCAAGACCATCTCCGTCAGCATGAAGTCCACGGTGCTGAAGAGGGAGCAGCTGCCGGCGTCCTGCAGTGCAAAGGTGCAGTCCTGCGAGGAGGAGCAGCTGCAGATCTCACTCATCGCCTCGGAGAACATTGCGACCGCCCTGCGATCCTCCCCAGTAATGCATCTCCCGGACGGGGCAGGCCCACCAGTCTGCGACCCCGTTGCCCGAGGGGCTGTAGTCGCTGCGCGAGTCGATGTCGTAGGTCTTGAGCCAGTCCATGGTCTCGGTGCTTGCAGCCCTCGGCATGCACTTGGGGAGGAGGTTGTAGGTGGAAGAGGCCCTGTCTCTGGGTGCAGGTGTCGTTGCTCCTTATCCCCGGCTTGCAGAGGTTGTTGGAAGTTCCTGCTGACGGCATTGAGCGTGATCCACAGAGGGAGGATAGTGCCAAAGGTGGTAATCTGCTTCGCCAGCAGTGGTGCACCAGCCGGAACGCGTCCTTGTGGGTGTAGCCAAGGGCCTTGCTGCTGCATGAGGTCAGGCCGATCAGGTGTTGCGGTCCGATCCGTCTTGTTGCTAAGGATGACGGAGATGGCGTGTACGAGCACGTCGGCCATCCTCACGTTACAGGTCCCTCCCAGGTGGTGTTGACATCCAGTTCGTTATCGAGGAAGATCCACGCAGAGGATGACGTCGAGGCTCCCCGCCGTGAACCCCGTAACGTCCACCGTGTCGTGCAGCAGGATGCACTGCACCCACCACTTCATCGGGATCTCGATCTGCGAGGCGTCGCTGAAGGCGTACAGGGTCGTGTGCGGGTAGAAGAAGCTAGCCACCCCGGGCTGGAGGTCGTAGGCGTACCAGCCCTGGGGCTCGTTGGCGCTCTCGATCGATGCGTAGCCCAGCATGAGGTTGTAGAGGTTGTCGTTCACCAGTGTGGCGATGGTGTCTACGCTCCTCCTCGCGTAATCGAACCTGTAGTAGTTGCACAGGCTCTGCAGGTTGACGGTGTAGCAGAACATGTGGGCCAGGGGTGCGACCATGAGGTCCATCCAGCAGGGTATCCCGTCGTTGAGCTCGCGGTCGGTGGGGTTGAGTTGCCGTTGTTCGAGATCCGGTTGATCTTCCGGCTCTCCACCGAATGACTCTATGACTCTATGACATGACTCCATGACTCCATGACTCAATGACTCTATGACTCTATGAGACTCTATGACATGACTCTATGACTCCATGACTCAATGACTCAATGACTCTATGACATGACTCCATGACTCCATGACTCAATGACTCTATGACTCTATGACTCTATGACTCTATGACTCTATGACTCTATGACTCTATGACTCTATGACTCAATGACTCTATGACTCTATGACTCTATGAGACTCTATGACTCAATGACTCTATGACTCTATGACTCTATGACTCAATGACTCAATGACTCTATGACTCTATGAGACTCTATGACTCTATGACTCTATGACTCTATGACTCTATGACTCAATGACTCTATGAGACTCTATGACTCTATGACTCTATGACTCAATGACTCAATGACTCAATGACTCTATGACTCTATGACTCAATGACTCAATGACTCAATGACTCAATGACTCAATGACTCAATGACTCTATGACTCTATGACTCTATGACTCTATGACTCAATGACTCTATGACTCAATGACTCAATGACTCCATGACTGAGCCTCTTACGCCGGGTGACTCGGTAGGCCTGAGGCAAAGGCTCAATGACTCAATGAATTATGGTGACTCAGTTGGCCTGAGGCCTGAGGCCACGGCTAGACCGTGTGACTGAATGAGCGCCGGACAGACTCAGTACTGACTCAATGACGCAATGACTCTATGACTCAATGACTCGTACGGTGACTCGGTAGGCCTGGTTTCAGCAAGACCATCTCCGTCAGCATGAAGTCCACGGTGCTGAAGAGGGAGCAGCTGCCGGCGTCCTGCAGTGCAAAGGTGCAGTCCTGCGAGGAGGAGCAGCTGCAGATCTCACTCATCGCCTCGGAGAACATTGCGACCGCCCTGCGATCCTCCCCAGTAATGCATCTCCCGGACGGGGCAGGCCCACCAGTCTGCGAGCCAGTCCATGGTCTTCCTGGCGCAGGGGTCCACACCGGAGAGGGAGGGGGCGGTGCTTGCAGCCCTCGGCATGCACTTGGGGAGGAGGTTGTAGGTGGAAGAGGCCCTGTCTCTGGGTGCAGGTGTCGTTGCTCCTTATCCCCGGCTTGCAGAGGTTGTTGGAAGTTCCTGCTGACGGCATTGAGCGTGATCCACAGAGGGAGGATAGTGCCAAAGGTGGTAATCTGCTTCGCCAGCAGTGGTGCACCAGCCGGAACGCGTCCTTGTGGGTGTAGCCAAGGGCCTTGCTGCTGCATGAGGTCAGGCCGATCAGGTGTTGCGGTCCGATCCGTCTTGTTGCTAAGGATGACGGAGATGGCGTGTACGAGCACGTCGGCCATCCTCACGTTACAGGTCCCTCCCAGGTGGTGTTGACATCCAGTTCGTTATCGAGGAAGATCCACGCAGAGGATGACGTCGAGGCTCCCCGCCGTGAACCCCGTAACGTCCACCGTGTCGTGCAGCAGGATGCACTGCACCCACCACTTCATCGGGCTCTCGATCGATGCGTAGCCCAGCATGAGGTTGTAGAGGTTGTCGTTCACCAGTGTGGCGATGGTGTCTACGCTCCTCCTCGCGTAATCGAACCTGTAGTAGTTGCACACGCTCTGCGAACATGTGGGCCAGGGGTGCGACCATGAGGTCCATCCAGCAGGGTATCCCGTCGTTGAGCTCGCGGTCGGTGGGGTTGAGTTGCCGTTGTTCGAGATCCGGTTGATCTTCCGGCTCTCCACCGAATGACTCTATGACTCTATGACATGACTCCATGACTCCATGACTCAATGACTCTATGACTTCATGACTCTATGACTCTATGACTCTATGACTCTATGAGACTCTATGACTCAATGACTCAATGACTCAATGACTCAATGACTCAATGACTCAATGACTCTATGACTCTATGACTTCATGACTCAATGACTCTATGACTCAATGACTCTATGACTCTATGACTCTATGACTCTATGACTCTATGACTCTATGACTCTATGACTCTATGACTCTATGACTCTATGACTCTATGACTCAATGACTCTATGACTCTATGACTCTATGACTCTATGACTCAATGACTCAATGACTCAATGACTCAATGACTCAATGACTCTATGACTCAATGACTCTATGAGACTCTATGACTCTATGACTCTATGACGCAATGACAGAGATAGGACTCAATCCAGAGATAGGACTCAATAAGAGAAGGGGGGGGGGGGGGGGAAAAAGGGAGGAAAGG
>NW_005434551.1:194271-196292 GCF_000315625.1 Guillardia theta CCMP2712
TCTCTCTCTCCCCCTTGCCTGAGACATAGATTAGAGAGACACGAGACTTTCGACTCCCTCTTTGAGACTGAGCAGAGCACGTGACGCCTGTGCCCCAGCGGACAGTCAGTCTCTCTCTCTCTCCGCCTTTCCGTCCGAGAGAGCGAGTGAGGGTGCGACAGCAAGACAGCCACATACACACTCCTCCACACAGAGAGAGAGAGAGAGAGAGAGATAGAGAGAGAGAGAGAGAGAGAGAGAGAGAGAGAGAGAGAGAGAGAGAGAGAGAGAGAGAGAGAGAGACGAAGAAGAAGAAGAAGAAGAAGGAGGAGACGAGAGAGAGAGACAGATACAGCGAGAGAGAGAGAGAGGCAGGGAAAACGAGGGAGGGAGAGGGAGGGAGTAGAGGAGGGGGGATAAAGAGGAGAGCAAGAGGATCTTTTCAGCCGCAAATCATCATCAAGTATCAACCGATGTCTACCTACATCGCGTGCTACGTGACTCGGCAGTCATAGAGTCATAGGCTTGACATGACGAGGTCTTCGATCCTCATCCAACGCTACCTGTCGAGTTGATACAGCTGCTCCCTTGGCCTTGACAGTGATGGGCGTCCCCGGCGAGCGGCGGCCGGGCCCTCCCGCCTCCGAGGAGCGACAGACGTACGGTGCCTCAGTAGACCTGAGGCCACTGCTGGACCATGTGCCTGAATGAGCGACAGTTGAAAACTCAGTGACGCAATGACTCAATGACTCAGTGACGCAATGACTCAATGACGCAACGACTCACGGCATTGAGCATCGTAGGGTGACTCGGAAGGCCTGAGGCCACGGCTAGACCGTGTGACTGAATGCGCGACAGACACTGGCAGTACTGACTCAATGACTCTATGACTCTATGACTCTATGACTGTGAGCCAACCGCCACGGTTCTTCTTTTACGTGACCGTCCGCACTGAAGCCGGGGATCGGACCGAATTGGCAGGCCTGAGCCTGCGGCGGGCGGCCCTTCCGAACACCTGCCGACTTTGTCATCTGAGTCGCGGGCCGGTCGAAGTTGCCATGATCGCCGCGCGACGGTGAGCTTCTGAGTTCCCGAGTTTCTCGAGTGACTCAGTGACGCGCCGTGCAATCGCCGGTCACCGGGTGGTACACTAGTGGTGGTACACTGAGAGGCGGGAGGGCTGCCGCTCGCCGGGGACCGTCTCTCGGACCCCGGGCCGTTCCGTGCGGTGACCGTACCGGCGGCAGTAGGATCGAAAAGGCTTGATCGCCGCGCGAGCTTCCGAGTTCCCCCCGGGCCCGGCGGTCCCGAGTCCAACTTTCAGCGACGCGCAATCCGGCGCCGGTGGTACACTCAGTGGCTCAGATTTGTGAGTCATGCCTTCTTTACTTGCCCGGAGATGACAGACGGTTGTTCCGACTCGGAAGGCCACCCGGCAGACTCGGGCCCGCTGCGGTCATATTAGCATGGTCTTGAGTCACCGTGCTGACTCAATGACTCAATGACTCAATGACTCTATGACTCAATGATCCGTCTGATCCCTTGCCTTTAGACATTAACAGTATTGAAAACCTTGCTATGGTGGACTCTCTGAGTTGCCTTTTTGAGCAGAGAGAGGAGATAGAAAGAGGAAGAGGGGTGAAAGAGGATAGGGAGAGCATAAAAAGGTAGTGGGCGAGCTTAACAGAGAGAGGAAGAGCAGGAAAGGGGGAGAGGGAGAGGGAGAGGGAGAGGGAGAGGGAGAGGAGGGAGGGAGGGAGGGAGGGAGGGAGGGAGGGAGGGAAGGGAAGGAGAGAGGTAAGATGGAAGAGAGAAGTAGCGTACCGTTGAGAGCCACTGCATTTTCCTACACTACTTCTCCCCTGTCCCTTCCTGTCAAGCCCTCTACTGAGAAGAGTATGATGAGCTTTTAGCCTAAATCATCTATGAAAGTCGAACTGATCCGCCAACAATTCTACATTTTCTACGCAAGATTGTTGATGAGCTCTCGATGATTTCTGTTTTTCCTTCTCTATCTTTTCTCTCTCTGTTGTCTTGTGTTG
>NW_005434551.1:196526-199026 GCF_000315625.1 Guillardia theta CCMP2712
TCTGCTTCACAGCACGCGATTTGCTCTCTTATTCCGAAGTTCGTCGCTCTCTTCCTATTTATCTCTCACTTTCTCCCTCCCTCCCTTTGTCTCTGCCTCTCCCTGCCCACGCTGCCCTTCTCCAGAGCAAATTTTTGCAAATGAATACGCTGACAGTTCAGACCGCCTCGACGCTGACTCAGGCGGCAGACATCGACTCCAACCTGCTCTACCTGCCCATTCAAATTGAGTCGGACCGAGCAGAGGAACCCAGAGAAATCCTGGCGCTACTGGACACGGGGGCGCAGGCATCCATTCTCTCGCGTGCGATTGTAGACGAACTCCGGTTATCTACGCACAAGATCGCCACCCCGGTGAAGGTACAGTCCGCCAAAGACGACAGATCGGTTATAATTCGGGACGCATGTCACCTTGACTTCCGGATCACAGGCACTGACGTCAGGGCTCAGGAGGAGTTCCTCATCCTTGATGCACACGCGGCGTTAAAGATGCAGATCGACTTCTATGAACGACGGATTTCCATTCCCTCCTCGACCCACCCCGGACGTCGACAGCAGTTTCCTGTCGCTATGATGTTCCCGCGTGGTCTGTCACAGTGCCGACACGCTATGCCATGACATGCGACACAATCTAGCAGGATCGAGGCCTCTGTCTCTGTCTCTACCCTCTTTAAACTCCCTCTATCCTCCCTCCCTCCTCACTCTCTGTCTGTCTGTCTGTCTGTCTGTCTGTCTGTCTGTCTGTCTGTCTGTCTGTCTGTCTGTCTGTCTGTCTCTCCCTTTGTCCCTCAATCCTCTTCTCTTGTCTACCTCCCTCTTTGCTCTACCCTCTTTAACCACCCTCTATCCTCCCAATGTGATTTCTGCCCAGTGCTCTGAATGTCAACCTCTCCTCTCGTCTACCTCCCTCTTTGCTCTACCCTCTTTAACCTCCCTCTATCCTCCCTCCCTCTCTAGATGCTCTCCCTCCTTCCTCTCTCTTCCGCGGCTCCAATTGTTCTACCTCTAATCATTCAGTCTTTGTATTTCTCTCTCCCTGTTTCCGGTGAGCTCAATGAGAACAGAAATCTCATGTAGAACAAAAGGGTAAAAGCTCACTTGATTTTGATTTTCAGTATGAATACAAACTGTGAAAGCATGGCCTATCGATCCTTTAGATGCTGGGAGTTTCAGCCTAGAGGTGTCAGAAAAGTTACCACAGGGATAACTGGCTTGTGGCAGCCAAGCGTTCATAGCGACGTTGCTTTTTGATCCTTCGATGTCGGCTCTTCCTATCATTGCGAAGCAGAATTCGCCAAGTGTTGGATTGTTCACCCACTAATAGGGAACGTGAGCTGGGTTTAGACCGTCGTGAGACAGGTTAGTTTTACCCTACTGATGAGAGGTTGTCGTAATGGTAATTCAACTTAGTACGAGAGGAACCGTTGATTCAGATACTTGGTATTTTCGCTTAGCTGAGAAGCTAGTGGCGAGAAGCTACCATCTGCAGGATTATGACTGAACGCCTCTAAGTCAGAATCCATGCCAGAAACGATGACGGCTGCCCGATGACATGAGTACCGATAGCCTAGGCCTGTACCGTAAGAGTGGCGACGGGTCGCGCGGTGAGACCGCGCGCCCGGTCCACGGAGATCAATTTCGAGAGTTGGGCGCAGGAGATCCTTTGCAGACGACTTAACAAGCAACGGGGTATTGTAAGCAGTAGAGTAGCCTTGTTGCTACGATCTGCTGAGATTAAGCCTTGGTTGTAGGATCTGTGGCCGCGCGGCGTGGTTAGTGCTAACAACTGACCGGGGCGCCGCGGACGGGGCCCTTTCCAAACAAACAAACAAACACACCAGTCCCTGCCGCGATCCATCGAGAGGCGCGGCCGCAAGGCGCGGGTTCGACCCCCGCGAGGGACGGCCTGTACGGTCATACCTGGTTGGAAACGCCGGATCCCGTCCGATCTCCGAAGCTAAGCAACCATGGGCGTGTCTAGTACTCGGGTGGGGGACCACCGGGGAAGCGCACGTACCGTACAGAACCACACATTTCACTGACTGGGAGGACTCTGAGGCGGGCTGCCGCGGGAGCCGCAGGGCCTTCTGAGTTGCCGCCGCAGCCGCCGCAGCCTCTACCTGACTGACTCGCCGCCGCCGCCACCGCCGCCGCCGCAGCCTCTACCTGACTGATCGGACTCGCCGCCACCGCAGCCGCCGCCGCCGCAGCCTTTAACGGAGTTGCCGCCGCCGCCGCCGCCGCGGGAGCCGCCGCACTGCGGCAGTGAAAAATGGCTAAGTCCGTGAGCTCTGAGGCGGACTCTGAGGCGGGCCTACCTACTCTGAGGCGGGCCTGCTCTCCACCATCCCCCACCCCCCTTCCGCCCCCGCCCCACCCCCTGCCCCCCGCCTGCCTCCCCCCCCGCACCAAAGATCGCCCAAGTCCCAGGTCTCTGAGGCGGGCCTGTGCGGGAGCGGCCCCCCAGTTCTCCCCGCCGCCGCGACCAGGCTGGCCCCATC
>NW_005434550.1:0-23495 GCF_000315625.1 Guillardia theta CCMP2712
CATTCGCCCGCTCTTCCCTCCTAGACCCTGAGCTGCGCCTGTCCTGCCCCTTCCCCCCCCAGTCACCCACCTCTTCCCTCCATGACCCTGAGCTGCGCCTGTCTCCTTGGTGCTAGGCTTGTTTTCCTCTCCTGCCGGTGCTCCATAGGTGGCTTGCCCATGAGCCGCGCCTGCCCTCCATCGGACTAGGTCGACTCGCTTCCCCTTCTTGCCGTCCATAGCATGTGTTGCACCACCAGCAGTTGCTTGATTGCTGCTGTCTTGATGCCTTCCCATTCCGTGTCTTCCACCCTTAGCACCCTGAAATTCTCATGCCATTCCCTTTCCATGATCGATCCTTTCACTCCTGCTATGAATGTTGCTTGTTCAACTTCATGGTCAGGTAGCAAAGCTGTGATTTCTGCTCGTAGGGGGGCATATTTCTCTTCCTTTTCCTGAAATTTCTTCTTCAGGCATTCCAGGCTTGTTTGTTCGACTCCGTCATATTCCGATGTCCTTGCAAATTCGATGAGGACAATGCGTTTGATGCTTGCAAAGTAGCAGCAACCGTCAGGTATCCAGTGCCCTTCTCGGCGCATTGAAGTCCCCATCGCTTCCATCACGATGCGTATTGGGGTGTCCCACCATGAATTGACCTGTACCCTTTGTTTCCTCCAACTCTGCTGCAGTCTTACCTTGATCTTCTTCATGACTTCATTGTGTGCTTTTTGAATCATATCTTGGAACTGCTTGCACGCTAGCTGAACATGACCCCAGGTTTCTTCTCGGTCTGGACAGTGGGGACAACATGGTGAGTTAGTCTTCCCCCATTGAAAGAGCTTCTTCCTCGTCGGTGCTGAGAAGGTGATCGCTTGGATAGCTGTTCGCGTAACTGACCCTTCGCATTGTTTGAACCCTCTCCCTAGTAAATCTCTTCCCACATGCATTTCGAGCATGAATTTCTCTGTCAAGGTGAGGTCTCCCGCTCGAATCCTTGCCACCATTGTCTGTTGTCTGATAATGTAGTCCCATTTCTTCAAGCGATCGAATCCTGAACCCTAAACCCTAAACTCTGACAAGGCCCGGTGTCACACCTCGAAGATTCTCGAGTGGACCTTCAAGCGCAGTTCAATAAGAACTCACGTTGGATTTCTCTCAGTGCTCTCGCAGCGTACTGTGTCCAGTACGGATACCCTCTACTTCAGCAAGCTGGATATGGCCTCAGGATTCTGGCAGCTAGCTCTCACTCCTGACAGCTCTCAATATACTGGGTTTGTTACTGAACAAGGATCCTACCAATTCCGCGCTCTGCCCTTTGGTCTGAAAACGGCCACAGCTGCCTTCCAGAAGTTCTCACAGGGCATCCTCGCAGGTGCGTCTCCTACTGGAGCGCCTCCGCCACCACCAGGTCTTCGTTAAACGGAGCAAGTGTGTGTTTCTTCAGACGCAGATCAGTTTTCTCGGATATACTTTGAATGCGCATGGGATTGCACCCGAAGCTAGCAAAGTTGCTGCCATCGAAGATTTTCCGCCTCCTGCATCTGTGAAACAACTTCGCCAATTTTTAGGCCTCGCCAATTTTTATCGGCGTTTCATCAAGAATTTTGCCAAATATGCTGCACCTCTCTCAGATCTGCTGAAAACCAGTCAACGTCGCTTCGTGTGGACTCGGTCTGCTGAGACTGCTTTTGCCGCGCTCAAGACAGCTCTTACGCAGGCTCCAGTCTTGGCTCACTTCCGTTCTGATCGGCTGACCATCCTGTACACAGACGCTAGCGACCTGGCCATTGGAGCCGCGCTTCATCAGATCGATGAAAACAACGAGGAACATCCCGTTGCATTCTATGGCAAGAAACTCTCCTCCGCCGACCACCTATGAGCGTGAGCTTCTTGCTCTCAAGGAAAGTCTCCGTCATTTTTCCTACTACTTGATTGGTCGTCGCTTTCGTGTATGTACCGATCACCACAGCTTGATCAGATTGAACACCCAGTCTGAACTCTCTCCCCGCCTGGCTCGTTGGTTGTCTACCTTCCTTCAGTACGACATGGAGATCCACCACATCCCTGGCGAAACTAACGTCGTTGCTGATGCCCTCAGTCGGATCTCAGGCGACTCGCCTGCTCCATCGTTCGCTCCCCAATCACCCGCTGATCTGACTCAGGCTCATGATCGCGCTATGCGCGCTGAAGACATTGCTCGGGATCTTCTTGTTGGTCTTCATACCGTTCAGATGCTTACGGATTCCTTGTTCGTCTCCCAACTGATGCAGAACTACTCCACCTGTCCTGATTTTCAGGTTTTATACCAATTGGGCAAAGACGGTGAATTGCTCGGCCAACCGGGTTGTCGTCATTTTGAATTTTCGGATGACTTGCTCTACTATGTTGACTCTACCGGCAGGACGAGGATCTGTGTTCCTACCGCTATCCGCGCTGCTGTACTACGCCTAGCGCATGATGATGCCGGACATGTGGGTTCTGACAAAAACTACCTCTCACTTGTTGCCAAAGTCTACTGGAATAACATGAAGCGTGACGTCGAAAATTACGTGCATTCCTGCCTCATTTGCCAGGCTGCGAAGAACTACAAACAGAAACCCATCGGGTTGCCCAAGAGTCATGACGTTCCTGCTGACAAATTTGACGTCATCTCCGTCGATCTCCTCAGCGGACTTCCGACTACCTCCCAAGGTCATGATTCTCTCTTCGTCATGTTGGACTCGTTCTCGCAACATGTCACGCTGGCTCCAACTCACAAGTCTGCTACGACCCAGGAACTTGTGGATTTATTTCTCCAATACTTCTATCGCACTCGTGGTCTTCCTGCTGCAATCCTTTCGGATAATGGGCCAAATGTCTCCTCGCATTTTTGGGATACAGTATTTCAGACGCTAGGCGTTCAGGTACGCCACTCTTCCAAGTACTATCCCCAGGCCAATGGTCGCGTTGAACGGATCAATGCAACCATTCTGGACATGCTCCGCACTAAACTCGCTCAGGGTTCATCTGAATGGACAGTCCATCTTCCATTCATTGAGTTTGCCCTCAATCATGCCCCCCGTCGTGAAACAGGGTTATCTGCTTTTCAAGTGGAATACGGCAAGAATCCGCGTTCAGTTATGGACTTGACCCTTGATCAGGTTCTTCCTCAAGCCCGCACGACTGTCGACAACATACGTGCAGGTGAAAACCTTGTGCGAGATACCTTGGCCTCGATCGCCAATCGAGCAGAGACGCGTCTACTTCCTTCTCGCCGCCCGCTTCGATGGCAAGTTGGTGATTTGGTCTGGATCGACGCGCGTTTATTCAATCAGCAGTTTGAAATTCGCAAATTTCGAGATCGATACATTGGTCCTTTCCCTATCACCGAGGTTTGCAACAACAACAATTATCCGGCGGGTTGATGTTCGCCAGCGCTTCCCTCGCATGGATCAAGATGTTTTTAATGCCAAGTTCCTACGCCCCCATGTGCGCAGGAAAGATCATTTGCAACAGCCTGTGGTTTCCCAACCTGTGCCTGGATTCTACGAAGTGGCTCGCATCCTCAATCATCGTCAACGTAATGGTGCGAAGCAATATCTGGTTCGATGGAAGGGATTTTCCTCCGCCGACGACACTTGGGAACCGGTTGTCCATCTCTCGCGTACACCGGCGCTCCGTCAGTTGCTTCAGAAATATGAACAGCATCGCACGCGTCAAGATGCTTCTGCAGCTTCTCATGGACAGCGGCAGCGGCGGCGTCGTGCGCCTCTCAATTAGGAATTTTACGTGCTGCGCCTGGAGCGTGTCAGAGGAAAAACAGATTTGACAAGCTGAGAAAGCGAAGTTTTCTGAGTCCGGAGCACTCCAAGAAAGCGCAGAGAAGAGCGTGTCAGAGCTCATAGGAACCGAGCCCGAGTCAGACAAAGGCCTATCAGGATGAAAGGACAGTTGGCTGTCTCGTACTCGTGTTTGAAGCTGACTTCTCCTGGATGACCCAGGATACTCTACTCCAGTGTGAAGCTGCTGAAAGGACCCCTGTGGAGGCCTTTGTTGCAGCAACCGTGTACCACAAGGTAAACAGAAGGGGTGCGTCTTGTGCAGTACGACCCGTTGGAAGCAGCTTGCTGCCATGCAAGGACGGGGTTCTCTTCCCTGCGAGAGAGCATGGTATCCTCTCGAAGGTCAGAAGGGATGCTTGTCAACTTCCAAGAACAGGATACCCCTCCTTTCTGTAGCCAAGAGACGGCACCCCTGGCTCATTCCTCGAAGCTATAAAAGGATGAAACTCGTCAGAGCTAGGTGGTCCTCTTCCCCTTTCGTGTGTGTGCCACGATTGTTGAGACGTCTTTGTGTGTATCGTCTTGTCTTGTTTTGTGTGTGTGTGTGAAAGAAATAAAAGAGAGTTAGATCTCCTTCTGTTTCACCGCTTTCCCTCTTAGTACTGTGACGCGCCCGATCCGTTCCATGAGCTCGGTAGGGACGGGAGGCGGAAAACTGTCGTCGAGGAGGTGATTGTTGACTCCTCGATAATCAATACAAAAACGAAATTGAGGGACTCCTTCAGAGGAAAGACCTTTGCGAACAAAGATGACGGGACTCTGCCACATGACATCATTGTTCCGCTCGATGATGCCGCGTGCCAACAAGAAGTCGATCGTTTTAGCGAGCTCCTCCTGGAGCGTCGCCGGAAGTCGGTAGGGACGACGACGAATTGGACGAACGTCATCAGGAACCCGAAGGACAACGTCATACTGCCCCCGCGAGACAGGTGGCTGGATTGGTAGTTCGTCCACCAGAACATCGGAAAAATCCTCGAGTAGCTCCTGCAAGGCCGGAGCTGCGAGCGGCGAGGCCGACGAGGCGACCTGAGAGACCAACGAACTGGTAGAAACAGGCGAGGACACGGTCGCCATGACCCAGGGCATCATATCCTCAGGTGGAGGAGGCGGAAGCGTGTTCCAGTCCGCATGCCAGGGAAAAATCAAACACTGGGCTTGCCGCATAGCCGCGGAGCCAGGACCAGGGATGTGAAATGCGAGCGGAAGGCGTTGACGCCCCGCAGTACCATCCTGCGCTGGAATAGTAACGAGCTTGGAATGAAAGTCGATATTCATTTTCATCTTGGCAATGAACGGTTGGGACAAGATCGCCGGCAGTGATGCTGGAGAGTCCAAAATGAAGAACGTTTCTTGCGTTTCAACATTGGTGCCTGCAATGCGAAACGGCAGGAGGCAGGTTTCACGAAGCACGACCTGGGCGTCGCCATGAGCGAACTGAGCGGTAAGCGTGGCGGGAATTCGCTGTGTGGTCAATTGGAGCTGTCGCGCAACCTGACGCGAGATCACACTGATCTCAGCACCCGAGTCAAGCAAAGCCAGGATCTCGGAAGTAGCAGCTGGCACCGGAGAGGTGAGTGGTACAATGGGCAGATAGAGAAGCGATCCTGAAGACGCCCCGTGCTCCTGAGAGCCAAGGGAGTGGAGTGCAATCGGATGCAAGTGTACCTCGAGAGCGTCACCGTCCAGAGGCACTTCATCTTCCAGTTCTTCAGCAAAATGCACCTGAGGACGGCGCTTAGGCGTCTTCGAGCGAGCAGCAATCTTGTTAGCTGCAACGGACGGAGCAGCCTTGCGGTCGTCGGAAGTCTGAACAGCGCCAAGCAGAGGCGGAGAGGAGGAGTCGGACGACTGCTCACGTTCAGGACTCTGACTGCGGCGGGTACGACGACACTCGGAAGATCGATGTCCGAGTTTGCCACAGTTGTAACAACGGATGGCATTGGTCGATGTGTTTGGGGACGAGGAGTCTCCCGCACTCCTGGCGTCCTGCCGAGCAGCACGGCGCTCTTTGAAGGCCGAAGCCTTGCCAGAAGGACGACTCTTGCGATCATTAGAATTAGAGGAGCGATTGCCCACCTGCATGGAGTAGAGCTGCCGGTGGGGATCTGCTCCCGTCGAATGTTCTTTGGTTCTGGTCTGATTGTCGATCTTGAGCGCGTACTCCCTGAGCTGACGGAAGTCGACATCATCCGAACGCTGTAGAGTCACCCACTGATTCAAGAGTAGAGCAGTCATATGCGATCGGACACCATTAATGAACCGTTTGCAGACCAGTGAGGACGTCGCAAATAATTTAGCTGAAGTTGCTCGATTAAGGTCAGGGTTCGGGCAGCATACGAAGCAAGAGATTCCTGACGGTCTTGATTCAAATTGTCGAGTTGGTGAATGAGATTCGACAGCAGGTGAGGAGGCAGGAATTTTTCACGAATTTCCTCTGAAAATGTATCCCATTCCATGCGGCGAAAGGTCTCTGGCGGGTACTTGGCCACGAAGTGTTGGCGGACTGGAGCATCCAGTAAATCGAGGGTATGGACAACCCAGTTGGCTCGGGGGATACCATACACAGCAAAGGAGTACTGAATGGTTTGAACCCATGTCAAGACATTGTTGGCGCTAGTTTGGCGGGCAGTATCCAACTTGGGGAGATTTCGCAACTTAGCAAGCAGCCAGAGAGACCAGCTGAGGACCGTCACGCGAGGAGATGGGGGGCGGTCCAGGCTTGAGAGCGGCGGGCGGGACCGCCTCAGAAGAAGCAGGAGCTTCGAGAGCGTTCAACCGCTGCTGAACCTCCAGCAGCGCGGCAGACATGTTTTGGAGCGACCGATCCTCGGTCGATTCGGGACGAAGATCGTCGTCAATGCCGGAAGCAGATTGCCAGTCATGTTCCAAAGTATCCGTAGCATTCTCGTCCAGCATGCGAGCTGCGAGTCGAGTATTGTATCCGGACATCTACGCGACGTAAGCGTAGGAAGAAGCAGAAGAACAGTGGAGAAAGGGAGGGGGAGAGAGAAGACTCGATCTCTATCACCGATCACAACCTTGCTACCAATTTTATGTCACACCTCGAAGATTCTCGAGTGGACCTTCAAGCGCAGTTCAATAAGAACTCACGTTGGATTTCTCTACTAAGAGGGAAAGCGGTGAAACAGAAGGAGATCTAACTCTCTTTTATTTCTTTCACACACACACACAAAACAAGACAAGACGATACACACAAAGACGTCTCAACAATCGTGGCACACACACGAAAGGGGAAGAGGACCACCTAGCTCTGACGAGTTTCATCCTTTTATAGCTTCGAGGAATGAGCCAGGGGTGCCGTCTCTTGGCTACAGAAAGGAGGGGTATCCTGTTCTTGGAAGTTGACAAGCATCCCTTCTGACCTTCGAGAGGATACCATGCTCTCTCGCAGGGAAGAGAACCCCGTCCTTGCATGGCAGCAAGCTGCTTCCAACGGGTCGTACTGCACAAGACGCACCCCTTCTGTTTACCTTGTAAGTCCCCCACGGGTACACGGTTGCTGCAACAAAGGCCTCCACAGGGGTCCTTTCAGCAGCTTCACACTGGAGTAGAGTATCCTGGGTCATCCAGGAGAAGTCAGCTTCAAACACGAGTACGAGACAGCCAACTGTCCTTGCCTTTGTCTGACTCGGGCTCGGTTCCTATGAGCTCTGACACCCGGCTCCTAAACCCTAAACCCTAAACCCTAAACCCTAAACCCTAAACCCTAAACCCTAAACCTCTGTGGCTCGGAACGGTCTGCCGTCTATGCAGTATTCTCTCCTGCCTTCCCATAGCTCCATGGCTGCTTCATTCCGAAGGAAGGAGACGGTGACTGAGATGTCGTCTGCTCGTGCTATCTCAGGTCTGTAAGGTGCTTTCCACATGATGGCCTTGTCGACTCCATCGACTGAGTCTACGATGAGACCCAGCTCCATAAGCTTCGATTTCAACTTTTCTTCTTGTCGAACAAACATCGAGGAAATCCCTAGGAGAGTCATGGAGATGAAGGAGGTCCCCTCGGTGCCTTAAACCATGCTCTCGACTCTGAGCTCCATTCGCTCAGAGAGTCTTCAAACAGGTCGCGTCTTGCCTGCCGACATGTCGAGCGGATGGCTTCAGCGATAGCGTCGGGAGTGCATCCCCCCTCAGCTCTGCAAGCATAAGCTGTCCGACTATTCGGATAACGCTTGGTGAAGCTCTTCACCTTCTCGACGAGGTCGGCGGCCTCCTCGACGTGGCCTCCAGAGCGCTCTGCCTGCGTGTATTGGCATGATCTCCGATACAGCAGGTTGCGAACGCTCTCATCATACTGTAGTACCATGCTTAGAAAGCTGTTTGAACGATACAAACCTCTTGCTCGCAGCTTCCACCGGTCCCCTTGCGCTCTCCCTACGCGCCGCAGGCAGCATGCTCTTACTAAGGGCCGGCTGCTCTTACTAAGGGCCGGCTGCTCTTACTAAGGGCCGGCTGCTCTTACTAAGGGCCGGCTGCTCTTACTAAGGGCCGGCTGCTCTTACTAAGGGCCGGCTCATAAACCCTAAACCCCAAGTAGTATTCATCTCTTTGATTTCACGTGCGAAATGGTAGACCTGGCTGAAGACAGTGAAGTTGTGGTTATGATTGAGGGAAAGGACAGACTCTTCTGTCGAGCATGCAAAATTGAGCTGGCAGGAATTGGGCCAAAGGTTACGAAACAGCATTTAAAAAGCAAAACGCACAAACAAAGCTTGCGAGGTCTTGGTGCATCGGAGAGCAATGAATCGGAGAGCAAGCCACATGTGGAGAAGCAGATCAACGCAGGGGATCCAGAAAACTGCAGGGACGAACCGTGTCAGATTTGCCTCAAAATGGGACGAATTGACACACGACACAGCTTAGAGTCGTTCAAGGATGCACTGGAAGCAGGTGAAACCGTCCGCCCTTGCTTCCCTCCCCCGTTTGTTCGATCGCCCAAGAGCCTTTTTCCCGGCTGCAAGCATCCATTCATCACTTTCGAGAGTGGATCTCTTGAAGAGGTTCCTGACAATCTAGAGGACTGCTTGGAGCTATTTTGCAATGCAGGGGCGAATGAGGGGAACAAACCGCCAAACATTGATATCAATGGCGTGAATTTCAAAGCCAAGTCATTGTCTAATGCGCGCAGAACTCTCCTACAAGCAGATGCATCTGGCGACATGTACTGGGCAGCGCTAGTAGTGGATTCCATCAAACATCCTCTATGGTGGCCGCGAAAGGATCGCAACGTGTGTGTAGGAGTCGGGGATGTGCCCAACTTTAATCAAGTGATCATAGGCAGCGGGCACACGGACATAGGGATACACATAGACAATGCTCCTCGACCCTCATCTTGCAGCCAGCCTGCTCCTGGCGAAAAAATTGCTTATGACATGGTCGATCACAAAGACCCGCAGTACTCGTTCTGCTTGAGCGCAGGTGAAGAGAGCGTGCATGTGGATACTTACATTACCATGGCCCGAGGATGTAAATATGTCATCATGCTTCCATCGGGGGGGAATTTCTTTGGCGACAAGCAACCATTCCCCAAGGATGTTGATTTTGAGACCATGTCGAAGATCGTGAACGCAGGAGGATACTATTTCAGTCTTGAGCCTGTTGACCCTGAGCAGCATGTGACTCTGTTCACGCCCAAGTCATGGCACCACTGGCTCCTTGGCATGTCCGACTGGCATTTGATATTTGGTGCCAGTCGCTTCTGACGCGCACCTTTCCATTGGGATTCTTCTTGAAACTTCGCTTCCTTTCCTTCATTTTCCAACAACCTCGTTCTTCGAGGAAGGAGAGGGTCTGTGGTCTTCTTGAGGGTTGAGGCTCTTGTTTCACGTGAGTGTATGCGTGTTATCGCCGCATTGTCTTGTGGAAAGCTGAACGATCGATATCACCACAGAAACAAGGTATACAGTAGAAAACCTGTTTTGTTTGTTTTTGGCCTAAGAAAACAAAAAAAATAATCCAAGAAATGCTAATCTACTCTACAGCTCTACAGAACTGAACGATCCACCTCGTCAGTTGAGAAGTTTGAATCATTCGATGCAGTTATTTGAAGCATGCTGTAAGATTGTGTAGGGATGAAGAGATCGTGTCTCTGGTCCTTGCACGACCTCCACACTGGATAAGATTCCAAGATGTTGCGAATGACCTCCCCACGCCACGGATCTGTTTCAAACCGTTTGATCATCTCGATAGCATGTACTCGTGCTACAGCATAGTCCTGGATACCAGCTGGACCTTCTTCCAGAAGATCCAATAAGACCTTCAACGCACCTGTTCACAGTGAGATGCCGAAAGCCTATCATGAGATGTACCAAGATCAATCAGATGTCGCGATATGCTCGTATCCTCGTGGACCAGGCAAGCGCGGAGAATGTCAAGCGCAGGTATCAATCGCGAGTCTTTGCGATCACGAACAAAGTCAAAGATTGCTTTGATCCCCTGTGACGATATCATCGCTTCAACGCACTCAGAGCTATCAGCTGCGATCCTCAACACCTGCAACCAATGACCTCAGCCATGCCAACCTCAGCGATTCCTTCCATACCTGGAGCAGAATCTGCTCAGACCTGGCACCCTGGACGGTGAATGTTTCGATGCATCTATGAATCCTCTGTATGGATCCAGATTTTGAAAGATGCGAAGTGAGAGAACTTCTTATGCGTACAAAGGTAAACAGAGCTTCTGCAATTCTGTCTAACACCTGCCTGTCGCTGCGGCGAAACTTTGTAAACATGCCTTTTTCATCGAAGAATTCAATCTCCTGAACATCTTGTTCAATCATAATCAAAATTGCATTAACAAGGGCATCAAGAAATCCCGTTGGATTTGGTAGTTTTGCCATCGGATCCTTGACGAAAACATCGATAAAAATGTCTCCCACGATAATCAATCCCTCATACTCTGAAAACTCCATCTTCCATTGTTCGCCTTGCTCCAGGACATGATCTGCTTTGATCAAATCAGAGTGTACCCTGCGCACACTTTCTGTTAATTCGTCCATGCAGGTCTTGTTCCATATGAATTCGGCTGATCGACTAGTCGAATGCAGAAGCATGATACAATCAGCAGGAGATGATAACAAACTGCGTGCTAAAGCAGGAGGGAACCATCTTGACACATCTTTGCAAATCTTCTGCCCATGAAGCGATTCCCTCATAGCACAACAAAGCGTGTCGAGACCTTGCGACAAAGCATGCTGGTCACCCAGAAGGCTGAATGCCAGCAAATCTATCACACCGCCACGCACGCGAAATTCTTCAAGAAAATCTCCATCACTGAGTAACTCCTGCACGCCACTGATGATAGATTTCAAGAATCCATCACAAGTCCTCGCAACTTTCATGAAGAAATCCATCAGACCTGGGCTTTGCAAGGAACGAGCAAAATGCAACTTGTAAATTCTCGAAATGTCAACAACGATCCTTGAAATACTGTTGCAGGCCTTACAGGACACAGAAGCAACGAAAAGGAGAAGAGGAAGCCACCGCAAGCATTGCGCTGCGCAGGGAGGAAAGAGATTTTGATTTTCGGGAGCATTACAATGCAATTGATGCTCATGAACAACAATGGCTCGAACGGCTTCCAAACCAAGGACAAGATCTTCGTCAAAATGTTGCTGACTGTAAGGATACTGAACGCTGACTCTTCCGTAGAAGTCATTCTCCGAGACAGAACCAGCGAGATCTTTCCATGAGTCAGCAAGCATTAGCGACACATGCTCTCCCGCATGCTGCAGTAGCTTTTCAACATCATCGTTCCTCTGCAGGTGCTTATGTATGAATCGGAGGATGCAATGACACAACTTGTGTCTGTTTGCGACGTCATCGCAAGCGCCTTGTGCCAGAAGACGTAGATATGTACCAGAGATGTATAGCTCGTTGAGAAGATTTTCATATATCAAGTCTTGACCGCAGGAGTGCAAATATTCTCCTCGCTTACTTGTGATATAGGATTGCAGTCGTGTTCGCATTTGCATATTCCATAGACAGGAAGGAGACTCAGATCTTGTTGAGATGATAACAAGAATGTCTATGGCTTTTTGTGCTGCGTATTGCAAGGATTGATTGTGATGAAAACCCATTTTACTTGCCTCCATTTCAATCTCATCACAAAGAAAGATCACACGAGATCCAAGAGAGGGTGTCAAACATGAGTTGAGATCTTGACGCAGCGATAAACTTGACGGGCTTAAGGAGCCATCTTCTTCCAGAATGTTTGACCACTTGGACAGCATCCACAATGTCAAAACTCCGTGCCAGTTCTGAATTGAAGCAATGTGTTCATCGAGTAGGAAAGGGGGCATCTTTGTATATTGAGATGTTTCTAAGTTCTGCTCAAGATATTCCTTAGCAAGTCCCGCTCCAACTTCAAATGTGAATAGAATTGCAAGAAAGCTCCAAAAACTCCCGCGAGCCAACAATTCTTTGACGATGTCCTTGAACTTGGAAGCATTGAGACAGAAGTATAGAGAAGCAGTTATGAGGGCAGGAGATTGATCGAGTTCTAGAGAGTGATGGATATAAAGAAAAAGTGAATCCCGAGCTTGAGAGTTGAGATCTGAATGAAAGAGTCGACTCTCTACCTCCTCGTTGTCAACTATTGCGCTCAAAGCTTGGCAGATGAATGCGGATGCCCGGAGTCTCAGGTCTCCTCTCTTAGTGGAGCGTTGCAAATCTGATAACCATCTTACCAAGCCCTCCTTAAGCAGCGGGTAACCGCCGGATAATACATATTCCTGAGCGTTCCCGCGGTCGACTGATATTGACAGCGCGATGAGTTCAAAAGCAGCACACAGGAGCTCAAAATTATCGCGCAATCTCTCCCTCTCTATCAGCTGACAAAGCGATTGATAACATGGATAGCGATAGACCGATAACGACGTCCCGCATCTCCGATAGAGAATCGATTGTGCTCGGAGAAGCAGGTGAATCTCCTTTGACCGAAGTGAAGAACCACCATGAGAATTGCTCTCTAAGTAAGCCTTGGACAAATACTCGTAAGCTGATTGAATTTCTTCAAACTCAGCCCTTCCATTTGGATTCTTATCTGGATGTAGTTGCACCGCAAGCTTCTTGTAAACTGCGCGGATCTGTTGCATGTCATCCGTCTTCTGGAGGCCAAGCTTCTTGAAAGCAAGTTCAGACGTCATGGTTGAAGATGTCGAGCCTTGCGCATTCTGCTCTGTCCATCTTTCAATGATAGATCGTAAAACTTCGAACGGCTCGTAGATTGGCCAGTCAGGAAAAAGATCTATATTGCAAAGGTTCTGCAAGTAGAAGTTGTGACACCAGACCTCCTCTTGCAGCTCGGCATATTGAATTGGACTGAGCAGAGGGGTGTAGTCATACTCGGTAAGGACATTCTCTCTCAGGAGACAGGTGAAGTCAGAGATATGTCGTGAAATCTCATCAATCAGGTGCCTCCGCATGTTGTTGTGCCATATGGCCTCGGGATTGTTTGTGTCACCAAGAAACCTGACATGTAGAGTCATTCACAAGAAAAAACTTCAAACAGACCTTACATCTCCGAAAATTTATCTGGAGGATGCCGTTGAAGGAAGCAAATGAGAGACTCAGGAAGGAGATCGTGTAGAATGCTTCTGCTCGCAGAAAAGGAATTATCCATGGGCGAGTCCCTGCGATAAAAGTCTTGATCCATGTGAGTCTTTTTCAGGACTGATGATATCCCATATACATTTGAACGTTGATAGGCAAGGAGAAAATAAAACAGTCCTGTTTTGTAAAGCTTTCGTAGAGAGATTGTATCACCTGAATTAAGCATTTCCAGAAGTAGATTGATGGTTTCATCCACAACTTTCTCATGCCCACACAAGGTGAGCTGAACGATATGAGAAAGACAAGATTTTGACCAGAGAATTCGCTTGATTCTTGGAATAGGAAGAAACGGAAGTCCGTTCTCATTGAACGACGGAAACGTTTTACACAGTTTGTAGATCAATCTCAATACCGTAACACTGACATCGACGTTGTTCATCCCTTTCCCTCGCAGCCCAACGGTGAGATAGAGCTGCGGGATCTCAGAGAGAGGTTTCCACTGATCCTGCCCCTGAAAGCATGAAGATGTAAGGTCAAGAACAAACGTGAATTATATTAAAGCACACCTTGAGGCGAAAGAAGGAACCAGGCTTGATCTTCTGTGCTCGTAAAAGTTCTTGAATCTCCGAAAGAAGACAAGCTCGACCTTCTTCCAGCTCGGAACAATACCAGAACCTGTATTCTTGTTGCTTGTATGATGTCTCTTTTCCGGCCTCAATCATCTTATCTGTCTTGATGACTTGATTCCCAGAGTGACGCTCCACCTGAACACATGCAGCAAGTTTAATCATCGCTGAAACTCCATCGCATGCAATGAATTCATCACAATTTGTCCGGAACGAAAACAACTCATCGAAACAGGTCAAGATGGCATCTCTCACTCCTCTGCTACATGTTTGCATGAGCATATGCACCAAATGCTGTACTCCGTAAAACGCTCGATCGCTCCACAATGTAGATAATTGTTCGCTCTTATGTCGGCAAAGCATCGTCATCACCCCAAGACAAATCTTTCTCTCCTCGTCCTCGCTAGTTTCCAGCATCTTTCGATATAAACTTTGGAAAAAGGTTGCGGGGTCGTCAACTTGATCCATCACTTTCTTTTCATCTCCGTTCTCAGCCACCTTCAAAATTTTGCTTCTTCAGAATAAAAAAAGAAACGATCGATCCTCTACCTTCAAGGCTTCTTTAAGAAAAAATCCCTCGACGCATATCAGCTCATCAAGACAAGGGTACTCAACAAAGAATTCTCTATAATTCCAGCAGAGAGCACTTCTACCATCTCGCTTACCAGCCAGACCATTCCATTGTGACAGATGTTCCAATTGAGCTTCAATGCAATCTCTCAGTTGCTTTCGAGATTTGTCATTCCAGCAGTATAAAATGCCATTCTTGTCTTGACGTAGCCTAAGTGCGATTGTAAGACATATCAAAGAAAATAGCGAAGCATGAGTACATTGCAATAAAATCTTGCCATTCTTCTCTCTTCCTCTGGCGCAACACGTAGAGTGTTTCCCTCGATTCACCTTGTGATAATTGATAACATGCCGGATGAGATATCTGAACCGAATCGCTCAAATCATGAGGATGAGAACCTGCTTTAGAAATCTGGTCGCCAGGACCTGCCTGCTTAAATTTTGTTTCCTCTTGTTTCACGAGAGTTCTCCCTCGGACTTGTACCTCCGCATCTTCCATCTGCGGAGCGAGAGAAACCATTCCACGAGGTAGAATACGACGAATCAATGCAACAGTTTCTTTGTTCCCTTCAATCCAAACTGCCACCATCCTGATGGAGAAACAGGTCAAATACATAGTAAACTCTACAGCACTCACTTTGCAGAGACGATTCTTTGTTCCTGATCAGGATGAAATAGAGCAGTATGAAATTGACGGAGCAAGGCTCCTTCTCCGTCTTCCAATGCAGATTGCGACATTGAAGTGACAAAAGAATCGTCGGATGAGCAGACAATCTGCTCAAATAATGACCAGGTGATTGAAGAGATAGGACGAGACTTGTGACTCAGAAGGCTAATCATCATGCTGTTGTCTGCAAGAAGCTCTTTTAGAATCTGAATGATTTCCTCTGAGGTCGTGAGGTTGCCGGGGTTGCAAAGTAGGCAATGAAACAACTTGAGCGTTTCCATTAGTATGCAAGCAGAACCACTTTTCGCATCCAAACTGTGAAGGTAAGCTATGCTTTTTAGGTGGTAGCATAGATTCTTCGAAACCATCACAGATTTCAGGCTCCGCTGTAAATCAGACCTGTTCTTGAAGTCTTGAGCTTCAGTTTGCGGTGGAGAACAAATTATTATCAAAGTTGTAAGAGTACAAATCTGTATTTCCTTGTGGTTCGAACTTAAGCTCATCATCAAGAACTTGACAAAGCCAGAAAAAGTGTCGAGGAAATCAGAGAAAATCTTCAAGAAAGCAACAAACCCCATCTTGTTCTGCAAGAGAAAGCAGAGGGCATTCAACAGCACAACAAGATCCGTGTTGTCTCCTGTGTACAAAGAGCTGATCCCCCCCAACTGCTTTACAACACAGCTCACTGCCATCTCAAAGTCTTTGGAATCAAGAGTACCATTGACAGCAATATCTGAATTGTTCGAACAAAAATCCATCGCTGCTTGAACGACATACGGGTTTAACAAGTCGTGGTCATCTCCTCCAATAAGCAGTCCGCTGTCAACCAACGAAGCAAGACGTTTCAGCACGACAGACTCAGCAAAGATGACGAATTCAGGAGATGCACTGTAAGGAACCATGCGAGAGTGCGCCATCACTTCTGACGGCATTACGCGTGTCCCACTGGAATGAAATCTTGCGTCATAGAGAATTGATTCTAAAGCTACCAGCAAAACATCGCGATTCGCAGTTTCATAGATATGAGCTGAACCATCATCAAAAACCAGACAAAATCGTTGAAGCTCATGTAAACTTCTCTGCACACTGACAAGAGACGACAGCGCCCTGCACACGTTCACTCTCATGGTATCAGCCTGACATTCAAGGATTTCTTTGCCAGTCAGCAGCAAGACAAGAGGCTCAGGAGAAGCCTTTCTCCACGCCCTGCACAGACCATCAGACTCTTAGAAAAGCAACAAGTGAAATCACGTTTGACCCACTGCCGCCTTAGGTGATGGAAGCTTCTGCACTGGGCAGCTGTCGAGGGCACACAACCTGGTTCGATCAAGACTTATGGCCTCTTGTTCGAGCTCCGTGAACGAAACTGAGCATCCAAGATCAAGATTACTGCCTATCTTCAAACAATTTCCTTTAATCGTGTTGATGACTGAATCTCTCTCATCACATGTGAAGATATGCCATTGGAACCTGCGTCATAGTCAAGTCGACATCTTCAAGAATGAAACCTGACATGTATTTGAGTGCGAATCCCCCAGGTGTATCGCCCAATCTTCTGAGTTTTTGAATTGCAAACAAGGCTATGTCTTCCAGCACTTCTCCGTCGCCTTTCGAGATTGAGAAAGAATAAGGTCTGATAAGCAGCTGCACTTGAAGCCTCGGTTGACCGTCCCAAACTTTCCCATAAAGAGCCATGTGGACGCTTGGGTCATGCGACTCCCCCAACACAGCATCACGCATAAAAAGAGCCTCGCTTAGTAATTTGCTCCTATTCGTGCATGAGATGACCCATCGTGACTCTATGTCTCCAGTCATGCCAATCACGCGTTTCATCGCCGAAGCTTTCGACTTTACCTGCTTGCCTACATCACGAAGAGAGCTAGTTCGTATCACCAGCATGCAGCAATCACACGGAGAGATGAGAATAATGCGAGTGTAGGACACATGTAGGGGAAGCATCAAGTGATTCTGCTGCTTTAAAACTCACCGTAATGATGATGTCGTCAGGATCTGTAGCAGATGGAGCAAGACACAGACTATCCTCGAGGAAGGACCAGCTCCAGCTTTCCTTCATAGTAAGAGGTTCAACGAGCGAGACTCCTTGGCCTTGGAGGTGCAAGAGCAGCAGCTTCTTGCGGTATAGCGAGCCCTTCACCGCTACCACCTGATGACTCGCCATAGCGCAATCGGCTACTAGCTGTTTGACTAGGCGTCGCACAACAAACGTAAAATACATTTATTGCAAGGAGGGTGGGGGCAGGGGTGGGGGTAGAGGGGTGGGAAAGGAGGGGTATGCAAGGATAACAAGAATAGCAGACAAGGACAAGAGCTAGCCGGTCTGCTAGCCGGTGCTACGAGCACAAGAAAGACGAGCAGCTGCTCGCATGACGTGACATAGAGCAGAGGCGTGAGACCCGGGGAAACAAGACTGAGAGAAGCAAGGATGAGGGTTCTAAGGGACAGAGCATTCGCGTGACACCTCCAGCCTTGACGGCAGTGTAAAATGCTGGCCAATGAACTGATTTGTTACGATATCGACGCTAAGTGAGCGAAGAAATACGAAAGAAATGACTGGTTTCTGCCGAAAAGGAGGAGAATTCACCGTTCTCTCATCGTGCATCATTGGAATGTTCACACTAGAAATATTGTGCTTCATTGCAATTTTCTTCATTTCAGCTTCACTCAAGCGGTTTGAATGTAAGTCATGACTTGCTGATTGTTGGCATTCTTTCAGTTGGTTGTGACTATCTTTTTTCTTGATAGATGAGAATCTATGGATCTATACCCTCCCTTGGATATCCGATACCATCGAGCTCAATCCTGAAAGTGGTATAGCAAACTGCATCCTTGGGCCGTGCTCTTCTATGTTTGTACTTGTGATCTACGTATGGCATCGAAGATGTAAGGCAGCAATGAAGTTAAGCACAGCATTCACGCAGCATGTACTTCGATTCAGCTGGCTTGCTGTCCTCTTTTCGATTCTGCAGTGCATTTCTTTGCACGGGGTAATTGGTTTCAAGATCTTTTCCAGTGCTTCAGCAGTTCACCTTTCCATGGCTTTCATTTTCATCTTTTGCTCCATCGCTGTCATGATTGTTGTGACGTTCATTGAATGGAGGGGAGGTTTATGCGGCATCAAGCTATTCCTTGTGCGATTTCTTCTGTGCTTTTTGTCGACAATAGCCTTGCTAATGTCCATTGTTGCATTCTTTACAATCTCGTGCTCTGCCTCAAGAATTAGCAATATCCAGTACAATGGTTGTACAAAAGTACAATTAAGCACATATTGTTTGAATCATTTGTTAGATGATTCAAGGATGTGTTGGATGGCACCGCTTCTGGAGTATGTGCTCGTGTTGAGCTTGATCTGCTTTGGATTCACTCTGAGTGTGTCGTTCGCTAACACACGAGTCAAGGTCATTGTTCGTGATGACAGCTTCCGAATCAAAAACTACTTCTGCATGGACGTCGAGAGAAACGCTGAAAGCGCAACTTTGCATGGAAATCAGTTTGATTCTCCATCATCCAAAGATCGTGATAACGCAGCGGAGCTCCTCAACACCAAATCCGACTTTTGGCAGTCAAAAACTTTTCAGCGGCTTAAACATCTACGTAAAGAGAACTTAATCTCGGGGCAAGTGGAGTGGCTGTTGGAGGCTCTCTTTATTTCAATGGAGGTATGCACAATCTACTCCTGTCCAAGCTTGACTTGCTTGCATAGACGGATGCAGAAAGCCCTGATGATTTTCTTTTGTCTCGCCGGATCAATAAGCTTTTCGCCAGGTTCTATTTTACGAGCTTGCTGTGTCTAGGTAACCTTTTCTACAGACAGCGGAGGATAGAGGCGGCGCAAAGGCGACTGAAGCAGACGTCGAAAAATGGAGGAGAACATGCGGGGGTTCAACCAGATTCGTCAACAGAAAGTGAAGACGAAAGCGATCAGGACAACAAGGGGAACATTGAGGTTTCCGGTGCCAGCTTACAGCCTGTTGACAAAGTTGGAGCACAAGCGTCTGTCATCAGAGACAGGATGTCGCAGGCAGATCGATGGAGAGAGGAGTCCATCCCGGATATTCAAGATCTGTCTGAATTTGACCCAATTTCTCCTGTGCGTTGCACCATCCACTTAAACCCCCCCTTAACCATCTGCTTGTGTAGGCTGTGACCCTCGAACAGAGAAGAAGGCTCAAGGCGATGAAGAAGGCTCTGTCAGCTCGAAAGGTAACTGTCGGTTCTGGCTCATCCTCGTTGACATCTCTCGGTAGCCACGAACTCCACATGAGGCATGGGAAGCTCATCTCCGGCAGCTTCAGGTCACGACTTCGCCGCCAAACCCTCACCCGCAACCTCCTGCAATTCCACCAATCCGTCCACTTGCTCAACCACCACAACCTAGAGAAACTAGTCGATCCAATGGGGTGAGTCCTGTAGTCCGACTCGTCAGGTTTTGACTTTTTATTTTGTTTCTGCAGCCACAACTTGCTACTAAGTTGAGGAAGCAAGACCTTTCTTGAGCTGGCCCATCATTTCAACGCTAGAGTAATCTATGTGTATCCGAGACTTTGGATGGCTTGTGCCCAACACAGCAATGCCTTAACGGCACTTTGACGGCGAGCATCCCTGTAGATCGCAACAGCATGAGCCTTGACAAGTTGTTCCTCCATTGGTGAACCTAGCACAGCAATCACCGAAAGGTTTAGACAGAGTCTTGAATACTCACAGCTTGCAGTCACACTGGGAAGGGTTTGACGAGGAGAGATAGTTTGAATAATCCCTCCAGTGCATGTCGCAGTAGCCTTCTGACGACGAGCCGTTCTTTGCAGTTCTGCACCAGTTAAAGCCGGAAGCTTGACAGGCGCCGCATAAACACTCGCGTGAGCAAACCATTGTAGCCAATCGAACCGGTTGCGGAGACAAGGCCTACAAGAGACCGAAGAGTCAAACGGGTCAGCATGACAACCTCTTCTTACCGGGATAGATTGCAAAACAAAATTGGAGTTGTCAGTCTGCGAACAGAAGGTCCTCTGAGATAAAGCAGCCTGGGTATCATAACACCAAAAATGATCATTTCCAGTACAATCCGAGCAGCTCATGCAGTTGCGAGGACAAACTTTACTGTAATGACAAGAGTTATACCAAGCAGGTGGATTCAAACATCAATACCTGCACTGATTGCAAAAAATGTTGCTTGTCACGGTCTTCGTCACAATCAACAGAGATCCAACGACGATCACGACCGCGAGAGCCAGCGAGACTGAAATTCGATTGAAATTTCTAAAATTCGAAGTCAATTTCATTTCTAACAAAATAATGCCTTACCGTGTCATCTTGTCTTTGCTCCGAAGCCCGCCTCCAATAAAAAGACCTCCAATCCACGGAAAGTAGAGAAGGAATCCAAAAACCAAAGCAAGCGAGGAAAGACGACGATTTCGTTCCTTCATTTGGAACTCGTCCCAGTCATCTTCGTCACCTACAACTATTTGACTGAGGGCTGACGTGTCATTGTTGACGCCTTCAACATAATTTTCGTTTATCTTTGAAACCCATGCTGTTTCATCGTCTTCGAGCTCAAAGCTCACTGGCCGTGCTTCGGTCCTTCCTAGAATGTGTTGGATCACATTTCCAAGTCTCCCTTGAATGCTGCTGCTCTCAATGCCGTCAATCATCTCGTTCTCGTTCTCCAAGGCAACCATCACTCGCTTGTTCTTGTCTCGTGCTTGAGCAACTTGGTGCATCTCAGCGACATCTTCGGTGATTTCTAGAGCTACATCCTTTTTAACATCTTGCGAATCAATGTTATTGTCTTCATCAGAAACCGACCTGTTTTCATCCTTCTCCTTGCGCTCGCGTAGAAAAACTTCCAGTTCTGACAAAGCCCATCGCCCGACTGTTGTGTCCATTGATCCTGTAAGTGCAAATCGACCATTCGGGTGCAATGCAAGGGAGGTGATGCGGCGGTTATGACCGTCATGTTGAGCGATGACTCTACCTATCTCAACATCCCATACTTCAATTCTTGTTGAATTTGCAGAAAAGCTGATGGCAAAATCTTCATTTCTGACGAAGCGGAATGAACATAAATCAGCGTACTCTGATCGGATGATTTTCTTCGGTCGTCCTGACTTGAGATCCCACAGCCGGATGGATTTGTCATCCGAGCACGACGCGATGGTTGAATTCAACACAGTCACATCCCGCACGGGCCGAGTGTGGCCATATAGCGTGTTTGCCGACTGTTCGTTCTCCCAAGACCATACCCTCACATCATGATCGTGTGAACCGGAAACTATCTGAAAACAAAATGTCACTTGCAAAATTGAGGCTATAGAAACAAATTACCGTGTCAAAAGAAATTCCCAAACAAGATATCGCAGCTCGATGACCTTGCTTCCTGTGGACGAGGTTTCCGGAAGCAATGTCCCACACAGAGATCGCTTGCTGCTCTCCAACTATCAGGGCATCTCTCTGTGAGAAAAAAGAGATGCATTCGACATCCGATGCACATCGAAATTCGTGCAGCAGCCTACCAGTCGGAGTATCCCATATTGACAGATTGTAGTCAACTCCACATGAAGCACAAAAGTTACCATCTGGTGATATCTTGACCAGGGTCGGCCTTGAGCTTGCACCCTGCAACTCCATATACAATTCCATCGAAGCGCAATGCCAAACATGGACCAATCCATCGGATGAGACACTAATGGCCAAAGAGCCATCATCGCAGATGTCAACCGACAAAACCTCGCTCCGATGTCCCTCGTAATGATACACAGAAAATCCTATCTGCTCCTTGAGATTGTTCAGGACCTGCAGATCCCAGACGCGAACGGTGAGGTCCCAAGAACAAGATACTGCAAACCTTGCATCGGGCGTCATCTCTAGATCAAATATTTTATCTTCATGCGCTCGAATTGTCCCAATCTCACAATTTCTATCCAAGTTCCATAGCTTTATGGTCTTATCAAAACTACAGCTTGCAGCCAGTTTGCCATCATCACTTACACAAACCGATCTGATATCATCATTGTGACCCAACAGAGTTCCTTTGCAAAGTCCACTATCAAGGTCCCAAACCCTTACAGTCCGATCGTTTGAACAGGATAGCAAAGATTTGTTGCTGAATCTGATACTTCGGATGATTGAAGTGTGTCCTTTCAATCGCCGAATCAGAGTGAAGGTAGAAAGATTCCAGAGAAGAATCTTGCAATCTTTGGAACAAGAGGCCAGTATGGTGTTTGAGCGATTGATTGAAAGCCCCCGCACTATTCCATCGTGCTTCTTAACCTCACCATGTCGCGTGCCAGAAGCAACGTCCCACCACAAGATCTTCTTTCCTTGCCCCGTGTATAAAGATCGTCCATCCCCAGTCAATTTCACACAAAAAACTTCGTCTTCATGGTCCAAAACTCGCGAAAGTTTCCCGTCAAACGTCCAGATTCTTGCAGTTTTGTCTTTACTCCCTGATGCTACGTACCAACCATCATTAGACATATCTATCGCCCAAACCCAATCATTATGCCCAAGGCACACAGCAACCGTCTGCCCAATGGAGAGATCCCACATTCTGACCGTACAATCCACCGAGCTGCTGCAGCATCGTAAACCATTCGAGGAGATTGAAACACTCAAAACTTCACTAAAATGGCCTTTGAGCACGAATTTCGGAAAAATATCAAAAAATTGCAAAGGCTGAGACCGGGTTCCAGATTGAACAATCGATTGATCCTCGAGTTCAGACTCGGAATCAAACGCATGCGCAAAAACATTCAAGCGACCTGAGCTCGATATCGGAACAAAACTACTAACATCTCCAGATATCAACGAACGATTGGAAGGCGGACCAAAACGAGAAAAACTGAAAGTATCCAGAGACCAGCAAAAAAGAGTCATGTCCCAAGAGCAAGATACCACCGTCCCCCCGCCCCCCGCAATGCACACCCCGAACACCTTGTCGCTGTGCCCCGTCATCGCCTTCACCTCCCGCCCCTGCTCCAGGTCCCACACTCGCACGCTCCTGTCGAAGCTGCACGTCGCTGCCAGCCTCCCGTCTCCTGACGCCGACACCCCTCTCACGTCGTCCTCGTGCCCCGTCATCACGTGCTCGCACCGCCCGCTCCCTATGTCCCACACCCGGATCTCCCGGTCCTGCCCGCATGATACCACCCGCCCGCCCCCTATCGACACCCCCCGGATGACCCCCTTGTGCCCCCCCCCCCCACACTCTGCCGTCAGCTTCCCCGTCTCCCACACGATCACCGTGAGG
>NW_005434550.1:24060-24126 GCF_000315625.1 Guillardia theta CCMP2712
CCCACACCCGTACTGACATGTCCCAAGAGCAAGATACCACCGTCCCCCCGCCCCCCGCAATGCACA
>NW_005434550.1:24515-25407 GCF_000315625.1 Guillardia theta CCMP2712
TGTGCTTGCTCAGCGCCTTCACCTGCTTCCCGCTGTTGCAGTCCCACACCAGCACCTGCTTCCCCTGCCCGCTCACCACCCGCCCCCCGTCCGGTAGAAGCGCCACGCAAGACACCTCCCCCGTGTGCTGGATCTTCCGTACCTCCTTCCCTGACAGCGTCCACAGCCGCACCGTCCCGTCCCGGCTGCACGACGCCGCTAGCGACCCGTTCCCTGTCACCGATACCCCCAGCACCCAATCTTTATGCGCATTGATAGTTCTCCTGCATTTTCGTTTGCTTAAGTCCCATACTATCAGTGTTCCATCGCTTGCACCACTGACAACAATATTTTGAATTGGATCTGCAGTGATACACAGCACTTCTTTCTTGTGGTATCCCATTGTATTTGAAGATTCATGAGTTTTGCTCCCATAAGAAGCAAAGCCAGGATGAACGATTACCTTTTCAATTGAAAAGCTTTCAAATGGAGTAGAAAAGGTATTCACCACTGTGCCTTCTTTGGAGATATTCCTTTTTGAGGGCAAAGTTGAGTTTTGATCAAGCGCCGATAAAGGAAGAAAATTAGAGCTCTGCTCTTTGGTAACGAACTGCGGCAATGAACTAAACACAGATATTGATCGTGAAGACATGTCGATGGACGTTGAAACTGCCAAACAATTCGAAGATGAGGGACGAAGAGGAACTCCTTTGAGATTGCCAGATTGTACATCCCACACCCGTACTGACATGTCCCAAGAGCAAGATACCACCGTCCCCCCGCCCCCCGCAATGCACACCCCGAACACCTTGTCGCTGTGCCCCGTCATCGCCTTCACCTCCCGCCCCTGCTCCAGGTCCCACACTCGCACGCTCCTGTCGAAGCTGCACGTCGCTGCCAGCCTCCCGTCTCC
>NW_005434550.1:25788-36967 GCF_000315625.1 Guillardia theta CCMP2712
GCAAGACACCTTCCCCCCGGTGTGCTGGATCTTCCGGTACCTCCTTTCCCTGACAGCGTCCACAGCCGCACCGTCCCGTCCCGGCTGCACGACGCCGCTAGCGACCCGTTCCCTGTCACCGATACCCCCAGCACCCAGTCGCTGTGCCCCGTGCACTTGGCCACCTGACTCCCCGTCGCTACCTCCCAGATCCTCACCGTCCCGTCTACCGACCCGCTGATCGCCCGCCCCCCGTCCCATGTCACCGATACTGCAAGAACCTCCTTCTCGTGACCCTGCAGCTTCAGCGCTCCGAGCGACACTGACCCCGTGCTCCCCGGCTGCGCCTTCTCCCCGCCTTCCTCCCTGGCTCCCATCTCTGTCCTTCTCTCCCCTACAGTTACTGCCGATGCCGTTGCTACCCCTTCCTCCGCTCCTGCTCCCGCCCCTTCCTTCGAGCCCTCCGCACCTCGCTCTGCCATCCCTCTCCCCTTGCTCCCATCCTTCTCTGTGACGCTTGACGGTGGCTGGAGCGGCTTCCCCACGCTCTCCCCTGACTCCACGTCCCACACCCGTACTGACATGTCCCAAGAGCAAGATACCACCGTCCCCCCGCCCCCCGCAATGCACACCCCGAACACCTTGTCGCTGTGCCCCGTCATCGCCTTCACCTCCCGCCCCTGCTCCAGGTCCCACACTCGCACGCTCCTGTCGAAGCTGCACGTCGCTGCCAGCCTCCCGTCTCCTGACGCCGACACCCCTCTCACGTCGTCCTCGTGCCCCGTCATCACGTGCTCGCACCGCCCGCTCCCTATGTCCCACACCCGGATCTCCCGGTCCTGCCCGCATGATACCACCCGCCCGCCCCCTATCGACACCCCCCTGACGACCCCTTGTGCCCCTCCAGCACTCGCTCTGCCGTCAGCTTCCCCGTCTCCCACACGATCACCGTGAGGTCCTGCGACCCTGACGCGATCCTCTCTCCCCCCGGGCTCGCGCATACACACCGCACTGCTCCCGTGTGCTTGCTCAGCGCCTTCACCTGCTTCCCGCTGTTGCAGTCCCACACCAGCACCTGCTTCCCCTGCCCGCTCACCACCCGCCCCCCGTCCGGTAGAAGCGCCACGCAAGACACCTCCCCCGTGTGCTGGATCTTCCGTACCTCCTTCCCTGACAGCGTCCACAGCCGCACCGTCCCGTCCCGGCTGCACGACGCCGCTAGCGACCCGTTCCCTGTCACCGATACCCCCAGCACCCAGTCGCTGTGCCCCGTGCACTTGGCCACCTGACTCCCCGTCGCTACCTCCCAGATCCTCACCGTCCCGTCTACCGACCCGCTGATCGCCCGCCCCCCGTCCCATGTCACCGATACTGCAAGAACCTCCTTCTCGTGACCCTGCAGCTTCAGCGCTCCGAGCGACACTGACCCCGTGCTCCCCGGCTGCCGCGCGCGCTCGTCCGGCGTGGCCATCCCTGTCTCCGGGGGGAGCGGCTTCCCCACGCTCTCCCCTGACTCCACGTCCCACACCCGTACTGACATGTCCCAAGAGCAAGATACCACCGTCCCCCCGCCCCCCGCAATGCACACCCCGAACACCTTGTCGCTGTGCCCCGTCATCGCCTTCACCTCCCGCCCCTGCTCCAGGTCCCACACTCGCACGCTCCTGTCGAAGCTGCACGTCGCTGCCAGCCTCCCGTCTCCTGACGCCGACACCCCTCTCACGTCGTCCTCGTGCCCCGTCATCACGTGCTCGCACCGCCCGCTCCCTATGTCCCACACCCGGATCTCCCGGTCCTGCCCGCATGATACCACCCGCCCGCCCCCTATCGACACCCCCCCTGATGACCCCCTTGTGCCCCTCCAGCACTCGCTCTGCCGTCAGCTTCCCCGTCTCCCACACGATCACCGTGAGGTCCTGCGACCCTGACGCGATCCTCTCTCCCCCCGGGCTCGCGCATACACACCGCACTGCTCCCGTGTGCTTGCTCAGCGCCTTCACCTGCTTCCCGCTGTTGCAGTCCCACACCAGCACCTGCTTCCCCTGCCCGCTCACCACCCGCCCCCCGTCCGGTAGAAGCGCCACGCAAGACACCTCCCCCGTGTGCTGGATCTTCCGTACCTCCTTCCCTGACAGCGTCCACAGCCGCACCGTCCCGTCCCGGCTGCACGACGCCGCTAGCGACCCGTTCCCTGTCACCGATACCCCCAGCACCCAGTCGCTGTGCCCCGTGCACTTGGCCACCTGACTCCCCGTCGCTACCTCCCAGATCCTCACCGTCCCGTCTACCGACCCGCTGATCGCCCGCCCCCCGTCCCATGTCACCGATACTGCAAGAACCTCCTTCTCGTGACCCTGCAGCTTCAGCGCTCCCAGCGACACTGACCCCGTGCTCCCCGGCTGCTGATCTTGTTTGTTGTGATCTGTTATTTGAATTCTTTGATCAATTTTATCAAAAGGAAGATGTTCGTTTTTGTTCAATTGACTTAGAGGCATGAAAGTTGTTGAGGCGTTCAATTTTGTCACGAAGCTCTGAGTTTTCATTGGATCTGTTTCTTCAGGTTTGGAATGCAATGAAGACCATGAGGGGGTTTGTCTTGGAGCTGGTGTGTTGTCCTTGGACGGGCTATGTCTTGATGCTGGCTTGGATTCTGATGCTCGTTTTGTGGATGCGACAGTGCTAAGATTTGTCCCACTGTCAAGAATACCTTTTCCTGGGTTGACCAAAGATACAATCTTCTTGGTTTCGTCTGCTGCCTTTTTCTGTGCTACAATTCCGGAGGCATCCATGGCTGACGCAATGGGCGACGACTGCGATACACTTGGGAGTACATTTTGTGATGGTTTTATATCAAATGTCGGCCGAATATCTGCTTTGTGTGCTGTTTCGTGATGCGGCCCCGAAGATGATTGCTTAGCCTCATTGAAAGATGGTGTCATACGTTGCAGCGATCCCCTCTCTTGTGTACTCGATAATCCCCTCTCTTGTGTACCCGATGATCCCTTCTCTTGTGTACTTGATGATCCCTTCTCTGGTTTACTAGGCGATCTCTTCTCCTGGGCACTGGGCTGGGGGGCGGGCAAGTCATCGGGAGCGTAGAATCCTTCATCGTTCTCCTCCGCTTGCTCTTGTAACCTCCTCCTCCTCGCCAGCACCGCCGCAAGGTCCGCCATGTCAGCGTCGATGATTTACCACCAGATTTACCACCCCCTCCCCTTCCACGACCTCTGCGATGAGGAGACAGAGGAAAATTGGGTGGAGACAGAGGAAAACTGAGGGGGGCTCGGTATTGGTGAGAATGACTAAAGGTGACGAGAGACATAAGCAAAATGGCGTCGCTGGTTAGGCTTCTGCTGCTCCAAGCTGTGTCAGCGTCGCTCGCCTTCTCTCCTGCAGTGATGACACGTGAGGGTGTAGGCCGATCACCTTCCTCTCCACTTCCTCGAGCTCAGCGACTTGTTCTTCAGAGCATCCGGCAGGTGAAGCGGTCGAAGGTATGCCAAGTCGCCATGTCGTCGGTGACATGCGAGTACAAGACGCTCACACTACAGACGGAACCCGGTAAAGATGACGCTGCTCTCCCTCATTTACATATTCACTTCTTCAACGCGCAGGAATCTCAGTTTGGGACATTACACCGGAGATCAAGGAGTTGATCAAAACGAGCGGCATGAAGAATGGTTTCGTGAACGTGATCTCTCGGCACACCACCACAGCCGTCATGATCAATGAGTATGAGTCGCGTCTGATCAAAGACCTCAAAGACTACTTCTTGAAGATAGCTCCCCCTGATGCAAAGTACCTGCACAACGAAATACATTTGCGCCCAGAGACGCAGGAGGACAAGAGGAGGGTTCTCCTCAACAACTGGGATATCAATGATCCTGCTGTACTTGAGGCTTGGAGATCCCAGGAGCCCTTCAATGCTCACTCACACTTACTGTCTATGATGCTTGGGAACTCAGAAAGCATTCCGGTACGTGAGGCGCTCAGTTTTGCAGAGTTGACACCTTCGCAGGTATCAAACGGTGAACTGGCGATCGGGCAGTGGCAATCAGTGATGCTCGTTGATTTGGACGGTCCACGCAAAAGGACTGTAGGTATCCAAGTGTTTGGCACATGATGAGTTAATCCTTCCATTACACCCTGAAAGTTCTTCGCCCTCAGTCGCTGTCCGGGCTGATTTCTCTCACAACTCGAAGGGTTCGACGCATGTTCTCTTCTCCTCCAACCGAGGGTTTTCTCACAGCACTGCTCGTGCATTCAGTCGACGTCTGTCCCTCCTGGCTCGAGTTCACTGGCAGAGGAGAAACCCCCTCGGATGTTGGTGCTGGAGAGTGAGCGCTTGTCTTGTACGCTCCGTTCCCTGATCAAGTGTCAAGTTTCGCTGCTGTACAAAACTCTCACTCGTACCTCCTCCATGCAAGTGCTGGCGAATCTCATCACAGAATCGTCTCGCTTCCACGAGAGCCTCCGCCTTCCTCCTGAAGCGCTCCAGTGCCCCTGTTGCTTGCTCTGATGCTGAGAGAGCCCTTTTGAACATCCCCTTCTCCAGTAAAACTTTCGCAGATTGGCTGGCGCAAGTGTTACTTGTAGTTGCTAGTCAAGACAATCTTACAGCAGATTCTCTGCTCTCCGTCCCTCCCGGAGTTCATCAAGCTCTTCACGGATGTCCGGCGAGTCCTCAAGGATTTGACGTAAGATCTTGTCGTCGACCTGCACCTGTCAGTCACTTGACTTGCTACTCGACCCTAGTGTGACACCATGAGTACATCTGTTTGTACCAGAGCTAACACAGTCGCACTCCTCGGATCGTTGTGCAGAAGTGACATCTTGTAGCATAAAAACATTATCTCATCATCAGAGCATCACACACCTACTGACCTCACCAACAACTGCTCCTTCTCCTGCATTTAACGCAGTCAGGTTAACTCTTGGAAATAAACTTTCAGTGTGCAACTGACCCATCTGCGCCACTTCTTTCTCCAGTTGGTCCTCTCCTCGAATAAGCACGGCAATATTTCCTTTGAGCAGGATGAAACAGTAGGGCTGGTTCGTGTCACCCTGATAGGCAGCCGAACGTTTCCCGTCAATCTTCCTCACCCTCACAAATCCAACACTCAAACTAGAAGACTTTCACCTGAGACATAAGCACTTCTCCACATCTGTACCGAAAGGAAGGGCAACTTTGGGCCAAGCTCATCAAATGTTCTTCGTGCAAGAGTTTGAGAAGTTCCGATCGCCTCATGCTCAAGACTGCAAATATCGACTCGCTTGGGAATTCAATCTTCCGCTTCTCCAGATTTTGCTGAATTCTTTCTGCTTTCAGACTTTCAATCTCAGAGGTCAATTTCAAATTCTTCCGCAGAATTGAAGAAAAGGACTCATAGGTGATCAAAATGAGATCTGCAACGCCGCATGCCTTGATAGTTGCAGAGCGAGGCTCGCCAAGCAGCATCCCCATCTCTCCGAATATTTGTCCTTTGCCGAGCTTTGCTACCTCCTTTTGATCCCCTGCTGCCCCAATCATGACTGACAGCACGCCTGCCACTACCATGTACATCCATCTCTCTCCTTCTGCCCCCTGCTCGATTACCACATCTCCATCCTGGTACTGTATCGGTCTGCAAATCCTTGCAAGAGTTTGCCGCTCCTCATCAGAAAGTAGTTTGAGGATGGGGCTTGACTGAAGGCTCATGACCCGCTCAATAGGATTCATCTTCTGGCGAGACCCTTCTGCTACCGACGGATTCTCACGATTTCTTCGACGGCTGATTGCAAGCTCTCTCTGTTGATTGATGTACTCAGCGTTGAGCTGTGATAAGATGAGCTCTTTTTCCGCTGAGGAGGGCGGCATTCGGTTGAGATATGCCTTGTACCCTTTGACAAACATGTTCGAGTCAACGTAGCTTGAACCCTCATACTCAGAGTCATGATCAAACCCGACCTCAAATCGCTCAAGCTCTCCTTCTGTATACCCAAGATCAGAGAGCAATCTTAGCAGGTCTGATTTTGGCATGTATCGTCTGCCTGTCTGATTCAGCGAACAGAACAGCATTTCAGCTTCTTCTCGGATACTCGCAGCAACGGCTGTTCGTCCAGACAATTTCAGATGCCAACGTTTGTGTTCCGAAACGGCATCTTGTGTTATCACATTTCCATCTTCATCAGATGATATCATGAATTCGCCATCAAATAAAGATGCACAACAACGAATTGGGCTGCTGTGTATGAATTGTGTATGCAAGTGTTGAGCGTGCATCTTTGCACTAGATTTTGATAGAAACAGCTTCCAGAACCGAATTGAAGAATCGTCTGAGACTGTCGCCAGCATCCCGGCCTGTTGAAGGTAGCATGCTGCATTGACCTTGTGCGAGTGAGCGTGAGCACCTTCAAGCCCCCCAAGTCGGTCAAGACATTCTTCATCCACACGCCAGATGTCAACCAGCCCTGCCGATCATTTCAGAGACAACTAGTAGAGAGTAGTCGGCCCTGCCTTGATCCATGAGGCCGCTGGCAACCAACCCAACATGTTCCTGCAAGTGAAGAAAGCTGACAGGGCCCGCGGTTGTGACCAAACTCACCAGCTGAGAACCGAAGGACCACTGCGTCTTATGTTGAGGCTTCCAGAGTCTAATCGTTGAGTCCATGCCTGACGTTACCAGAAAGCTTCCGTCAGACTTCCAGGCACACCCTGATACTGGGCCCTGATGCCCATGATTTGCGTTCTGACCAAGCTTTTGAATGCAAACGCTGCTTTCAATACTGCAAATACGCACGATTCCATCTGATGCACCAGTTGCAAAGAGCAGATTGATATGACAAGAGGATACAGCGGTCACAGGAACAAGGTGGTTGACACAAGCAATACACTTGCCCGCTTGCATTTCAGTCAGTGTCTGCCCAAGCTCCCTGATCCTAACAGAAAATTTTGCTGCGTCTCGTTGGATCAACTTTTCCATCTCTTCTTTTACTTTCGCTCTCTGAGGGTCCTCTTGAATGGTCCAAACTCTCGCCGTGCCATCAAGCGAGGAGGAGACGAGTAGCCCCATCTGAAGCCCCTCTCCCACCACAATTCCAGTGATGGAGTTTGTATGGCCCACAAGCATGCACTTTACATATGATGAGCCCATGGAAAAATTAATGCAAACTACCTTCTCCTCGAAGTCCAGCGATGAATCGCCTTCACCATGCTCCACACGTTTGACAAAAGACACTCTAAAATAATTCTGAATGACTCGACAGAAATAAATTAACAAGGTAGATTCTAAACAACACGAGAGAAGCATCATAACAAATCAAGGATGATGAAAAAACTTTGACACCAAATATGACTAAAGTTTTATGAACAAGTCATTGAAACCTGACGGAGCAATCTTCTCCTCCTGTGGCGAAAATAATTCCTTGAGTAGGTTGCCTCATCGCTTTGCAGTCTGCTTCCTGTCTGTCTGCATCGGAACTCAGTTCCAGCTCTTCAGGAAGACTTTCCTTTTCGTCGTCTCCAATGAGTTGCGAGGAAGCTCCTGCCACCATTGCCGTTACGCTCCCGGCGTGAGGGCGCATGATGCCTCTGCCGCTTACTCCTGCCATGGTCCTGCTACATTCCTGATGCCTAGTCAAACAAAGTACCCCACCCCACACAATTTTTTTCTAGAGAGGGGGTAAAACCACCCCCTCCCTTCCAGCACCTGTGTGAACGCTTTGAAAGCAAGCTCTACCACCATTGCCGTCGCAACGCTCCGGCAGCATGCTTGACGAGGTAAGCCACTCTCCAGGCTGCCAGGCGCTTGACTGGCACCAACTATCACCGCATTGCTGGCAGGCTCATAATGAAAACATGGCGGAACTCAAGGATACAACTGTGCTGCTCTCGGTAAAACCACAAGTCATTGAAGGGACTGAGAATCCATGCAGGAAAATAAAAGACTGCAAGAAGAAATATCAAAACTAAAGCAGAATTTGGAGGATGCAAGATGGATGAATGAAGTCTACGAGAAGAGTTTTAATCGAATGAGCAAAGATCGTGCTCAGCTGTTGCGAGTATGTCATGCTTGCTGCCATGTATTTGTATCTCTTTTGAGTAAATTACTCACATTTAATGAATAGGCTCAGTTTCCAAATGAAATTTCTCCCGACAAGTCAAAAGAAACTGATGGTATGACACCAGTAATTGATTGAGCAGAAGATGGTAATGGTTGTTCTTACAGAAATTACAGTTTGTTTAAAATGCCATGGAAAGGATACATTCAGGCGGGAAGTTACATACCGTTTGATATCAATCCTAGAGAAAAAGTACTTGAGGGTGGCATATTTTGATGCTTTTGCAAGGGCATGTCAACGCACGCGGTGCGGTTGTGATGTTTCAAGAGATGCAACTTGATGCAGTTCTCTAGGAGATATGTTAGCGTGCTGGCAAGAATGACTGACAAGACTGTAGGCGAACACTTTTCCAGGAAAGTTATTCTTAGACTAAGAGTGCAGTCGAAGCCTGCGTGAAAACTCTTAAAGTTTTGTTGGAGCAGATGGAGCGCGTATACAGTTGAAAGGTTGGCAGCGAGAGCACTCACAGCAACACTGCGAAAGAACTTCAAAATTGAAGAAACATTGAGCAAGCAGGTAATTTGTGATCTCAAAGCTCGATTTACATAATAAAGAATGTTCGGTCAGGTGAGCGAACCGGATGAAGGTTCTAATGATCAAGGAGATATTTGTGTCCAAGATGCCAGCAACGACATTGAAGGAAGGTGATATATCCTTTCAGATATGTTTAGCTTAATACGATATTTCTTTGTTGTTCCAAGCGCTGAAATCCCAACAAATGCCTCCCTTACTTTAAGGACGATCCATGAAACGAAGTCTCCGCTGCAGTCAAAGGCAAGAAAATGGATCTGTGAGAACGTCAGCATGACTTTTGGAAACAGGCAGAGATTATCTACACAAAAGCTAAGAGATTATAAGGGAGCTACATCGAGGGGTAAGATGTTGAAATCAATCGATATGGATGAAACGCTTTTTGAACACATTTATCGTGGTCAACCAACAGGTTGCCCACGGATTCAATGCTCAATCATTTGTATGCAGCTATCGTTCCATGCATTTATAGCGCTAATTGCATGAGACTTTGGGCTGCAATCAGTAAATTTACGTTTCATGGGGAAGGCTTGACAAGAACATACTAGGCAAGACTTTACAAAAATGCACATTCTCGTTGAAGTATTCGCATGGAGGAAAAGAATTCATGCAGTGATGGCTGCATGATTTCTACTTTCGTAGTTCAATTGCCTCACTTGAATGAGAGCTTCCGCTGTATGTTGCGCCCTTCTTGGCCATGGTTGACCTACATCTCAGCTTTCTCGGGGCAGCCACGATGGGGGAATGCCTGATTCGGGGAAAGCGACACATCTATTGCAGGGGGTAGTGGTACTACCCCTGACCCCACGTAGCTTTCGAGGTACAGGGAAATGTAAGGGTACTGCACCGAAACAACTTATCAAGCGGCAGGGTTTCAGGTACTCCGGGCCGGTGCCGTACGGTAGAAAATTCCCCCGATCAGATTTCGGAGGGCAATCATCAATTTCCAATCAACAAATTTTTGGAGTAATCATTTTCCAATCAACGAAAGTTTGCAGTAATCATTTTCCAATCAACTTTTTGAAACAATAATCATTTTCCAATCAAAACTCCCCGTTTCGTACCGTTGCACGTATCAGAAACGGTCGTAACCGTATACTTTTGCAATCATTTTCCAATCAAAATCAACTTTCAAACTTTCAACTCTCCGTTTTGGAACTTTACCCCACCCCTCCACCCCCCTTTAAACCCTCCGTTCGGACCCCTCCCCATGACCCACCCCTCGAAGCCCACAGCGGCTACCCCCTTCATAACCAGGACTTGGTATCAAAAATACCGGTACTATCCAGTACCCCGGTGTCACATGATGGGGTCGGTGGTCCACCCTACCCCATGTACCAGTCTATCAGTCAAACACACCGGTGTCCCCCTACCCCTTTCACGACCTCTGAGAACTCGGTATCGAACACACCGGTCCCTACCCCAGTGGTCACATGACGGGGTCCGGGTGGTTCACCCTACCCCATATACCAGTGTATCAGTCAAACACACCGGTGTTTCTTACAGCCTTCCACCCCCCCCGTCTCGCCGGGCCCCCATACAATGATATGCCAGTACCCCCTTCCCTTCCCCCGTCACCACCACCTGGTGGTGACCCTTCCATTTCCTAAGCGCCCTTCCTCTGAGTCATGGCAAGGGTGCCTGATTGCGCCGGAGGCATCATGTCCCCTACTTCGGCCAACAGCACGGTGCCTAGTGGCACGGCAGTATCGCCAAGTAGTATGTCATTCATCTCTATCATACAAACATTCCGTACGCAACTGGATCTGCCCCCTGAATTGTCTTGCGAAGACGTTCTGCGTGCGGCTTACCCTTTGTTGGCCGGACTACCATACCCCTCCGAACCAGCAGCTGTTGGTTTGTGGCCTGCTGCACAGTGGTTGGCGAACAAGTTTTTTGGCCCGTCCAGTATACCTTCCAACGAGCAGTTCACACCCACTGTCAGGCTGCCACCCGAATCATTTCCCATCGGAGAGCCTCCGATACAATCTGCCTTGCCTCAGGCCCGGGGATCGCCTGCCACCATATCATTCAATGTGGAAGCGGCCGAGGAGATGACCAGGAGGAAGGTGCGAGGGGATGACCAGGAGGAAGGTACGAGGAGATGACAAGGAGGAAGGTACGAGGAGATGACAAGGAGGAAGGCACTAGGAGATGACAAGGAGGAAGGTACGAGGAGATGACAAGGAGGACAGTACGAGGAGATGACAAGGAGGACAGTACGAGGAGATGACAAGGAGGACAGTACGAGGAGATGACAAGGAGGAAGGTACGAGGAGATGACAAGGAGGCAGGCACGAGGAGATGCCAATTGAGGAGGAAGGTACGAGGAGATGACAAGGAGGAAGGTACGAGGAGATGACAAGGAGGAAGGTACGAGGAGATGACAAGGAGGACAGTACGAGGAGATGACAAGGAGGACAGTACGAGGAGATGACAAGGAGGACAGTACGAGGAGATGACAAGGAGGAAGGTACGAGGAGATGACAAGGAGGCAGGCACGAGGAGATGCCAATTGAGGAGGAAGGTACGAGGAGATGACAAGGAGGAAGGTACGAGGAGATGACAA
>NW_005434550.1:37067-38348 GCF_000315625.1 Guillardia theta CCMP2712
GGCATCTTGTGTATTCTTCTCGTGGTGATATTGGCGGTTGCACTTTGCATTTTCGGCCTACTGTCAAGCAGTTGAGAGCTGACTTGACCATAACCCTTGGAATCGATTCGTCTATCAACAACGTTTTCCTTGCCAATGGCACTTCGTCTTGTTGAAGCGCGTGGGCTACGGATACTTGGTCAGGATTTTTGTCATATTACACATTCGTAAGCTCAGCCAGTGCCGTGCCACCGGTTGTGATGTGACATCTGGTTTAGGTGGTACCACGGCAAAGCTATGATAATCGAGGCGCGATTCGGAAATGGTACCATCGTACCTTTAGCAGTTGGTATAGCTGCTCATGATCGGCGTCGTGTCTCTGTGGTAATTGACTGACATGCTCTTGTACGGTGTTCAGGGATCTTTGCATCTTGGAAGCAAGATGGAACATGGATTGGTGGTGAAACGGCAAAGAACACAGCATTCATGTGGAGGCAGCTGAATACCACCTCTTTGAGTAAATGGCTGTCGAAGGACAGCGGGAAGTTGACAGTTATCACGGATCGAGGAACAGCGATTCTGAAGGGTTTACTCGATACCATGCCTGGTGTTGATGTTGTCTTTTGCGCATTTCATATCATTGCGAATATCAACAAGCATTGTAAAGGTGATTTCCCGATACATTCGTTTTCTGTATTCGGCCTAACACATATCCGCCTTTCAGCGAATGGTGCTCCAGTCCTCCACAAGACCGGAAGTCGTACGAACCCAGCTACAGAACCCATGTTTTGGGCAGCTCAGGTATCAGACCAAATCAGCCAGTGCCATTGGCCAGCGGCCCTCCAGACTACCGTGAAACTGACATTGTGTAATAATAAGGCAGCGCGTACCGTGCGAGAGTTTGAAACGAGCATGAAACAACTGAAAGCTCACAACAAAGTCGCTTTCGAATACTTGAATGCGATACCAATGTCATGGAACTGGTCATAATATTCGCAGGTGTCCTGCGAGAACGGTAAGATCAGCGGCCTCTAGCCGTCAGCAACCAATTAGGGCGTATCTCATCGAAGATGATGTGATACACGACAAGGCAAAGAATCAGTGTCCAGTCACTGGGACATGCAGATTCTTGCAGCATGTATGGGTTGGAAAAACCCGCGATCAATGGTCGGCTACTTCAAGGAACATGGTCGATTGATTGATATGCGTAGCAATGATTGGAAAGGACTGGAGCACAACAGAATGATCGAGGGCAACGTGGTGGAAGCATATCTACAACTAATTGCAATTCGCGCTCGGCGT
>NW_005434550.1:38786-39143 GCF_000315625.1 Guillardia theta CCMP2712
ACAGAATACATGGAAGAGGCGGCAAGGTATCGATGCAACCAACAACATGCATCGCATCTTACTCCATGGTCCCAGCTGATTTATCCCATCACGCAGGCAAGTTGAGTTGTGATAGGTACTGGACCGGTTCTGAAGGTCCCTTGGCAGATTCCACGACAAACGGACAGCACATCATGCGGTGTTTTCATATGTGCTATGGCGGATTGCATAGTTACAAATGAGGAACTCAACTGTTTCGAACAAAGGGACATTCCGCAGGTAAGAGCAGCAATGTTAGGTATATTACGCAGTATATACGGCAGTGAATACCCAGACAATTAATACTGGAACATAGTAATACAATATGAACGGGATGAC
>NW_005434550.1:39243-39411 GCF_000315625.1 Guillardia theta CCMP2712
CAAGGAGGACGAGGAGAGGAATGATTCACCAAGATGAAGAAAAAGGCATCACATGGAGGAAGGTGGAAAGGGGAAGAGAAGGAGGAAGTCATAGAAAGGGATGACAAGGAGGAAGAGGAGGAAGGTACGAGACTATCATCGGCGAGCGCAGATGACCTTCAAGGAGCA
>NW_005434550.1:39511-39710 GCF_000315625.1 Guillardia theta CCMP2712
GGCAAGAGGAGATGCGAAGGAGGAAGGTACGAGGAGATGACAAGGAGGCAGGCAAGAGGAGATGCGAAGGAGGAAGGCAAGAGGAGATGACAAGGAGGAAGGTACGAGGAGATGACAAGGAGGAAGGTACGAGGAGATGACAAGGAGGAAGGCAAGAGGAGATGCGAAGGAGGAGGTACGAGGAGATGACAAGGAGGAA
>NW_005434550.1:39997-40214 GCF_000315625.1 Guillardia theta CCMP2712
GGTACGAGGAGATGACAAGGAGGAAGGTACGAGGAGATGACAAGGAGGAAGGTACGAGGAGATGACAAGGAGGAAGGCAAGAGGAGATGACAAGGAGGAAGGTACGAGGAGATGCCAAGGAGGAAGGTACGAGGAGATGACAAGGAGGACGGTACGAGGAGATGACAAGGAGGAAGGTACGATGAGATGACAAGGAGGAAGGTACGAGGAGATGACA
>NW_005434550.1:40647-40929 GCF_000315625.1 Guillardia theta CCMP2712
GCAGATGACCTTCAAGGAGCAAGATAGAAAGGTGATGACAAGGAGGAAGGTGTAGGAAGGTACGAGGAGATGACCAGGAGGAAGGTGCGAGGGGATGACAAGGAGGAAGGTACGAGGAGATGACAAGGAGGAAGGTACGAGGAGATGACAAGGAGGAAGGTACGAGGAGGATGACAAGGAGGAAGGCACTAGGAGATGACAAGGAGGAAGGTACGAGGAGATGACAAGGAGGAAGGTACGAGGATATGACAAGGAGGAAGGCAAGAGGAGATGACAAGGAGG